>NC_060267.1:108534727-108665261 GCF_021613505.1 Equus quagga | reverse complement strand
TTTATTTATTTATTTATTTATTTATTTATTTATTTATTTATTTATTTATTTATTGAGGAAGATTAGCCCTGAGCTAACATCTGCCGCCAATCCTCCTCTTTTTGCTGAGGAAGACTGGCCCTGAGCTAACATCTGTCATCCGTGCCCATATTCCTCTACTTTATATGTGGGACACCTACCATGGCATGGCTGACAAGGGGTGCCATGTCCACACCTGGGATCCATACAGGCGAACCCAGGCCACGGAAGAGGAATGGGCAAACTTAACGGCTGCGCCACTGGGCCAGCCCCCACAAGGCTTCACATTTTATAAGAACTCTCTCAATGTAATCTGGTCATCTACTCTACCATAGTGCATTCCCATTTTCAGATGAGGAAACAGATTTTAAGAGTTGTAAACTATTGATTTCGAATTATACAAACGTGAAAACTGAAGAGCAGTCTGAAGCCAGTGTTTGCCCTAGCTCTAATCTAATCTCCTTTCAAAACAATGATAACACTCTCCTAAGAGTCTATGATGGTTAAGTTTTGCATCAACTTGGCTAGCCTATGGAACCCAGTTGTCTGGCCAAACAAGATTCTAGATGTTGCTGTCAAGGTTTTTGTAGATGTGATTAACATCTCTAATCAGTTGTTTTTAAGTAAAGCAGATTACCCTTTTTTAGTGTGGGTGGGCCTCATCCAATTAGTTGAAGCCTCTACAAACAAAAATTGAGGTTTCCCAGGGAAGAAGGAATTCTGCTTTAAGATTGAAGCAGAAATCTTCACCGAGTTTGCAGTCTGCTAACCGGCCCTACAAACTTTAAACTCAAGACTATGGTGTCAACTTCTGTCTGAGTTCCCTGCCTGCTGGCCTATCCTATGACCTTCAGACTTGCCATCTTCCACAACTGCATGAGCCAATTCCTTAAATTTCTTAGAATACACACACACACACACACACACACACACACACACATCCCTATTGGTTCTGTTTTTCTGGAGAACTTTAACTGTTATAGAGTTCATACGGTATTTTTTATCAAGGTAGCTTTTTTAACTTCCTCAAGGTATCATTTTACTAATTGGTCAAAAATGGTTAATCCGATTTTATTTATAGATGTCATATTTGTACAAAGTGTTGTCTCATTTATTTCTGTAATAATCACATGTAGTCACTTTTAATGAATGGTTACGAATGGGTAAAGGTATAGGAAATATCACTCTCCCCCATTGAAAACATATATTTCGTGCAATTTGGTTATACACTTCAAGCTAGCCTCTGAACAATTTTCCCAACTATTTTATTGCTAATTGAATTGTTACATATGTATTTAAGTTGTAATTTTTTTGAGCTTTGTAGTAATTTGTGCCAAATTATTGTAACAATAATTGATTGATACACTCTAAAATTTGGTTTTAAAATATGTGTGGGATATGTGGTGACAAGAAAAGTGTTGTTCACATTATCTTTCACTGTTTAAAAAAATTTTTGGAGGGGATATTGGCTTTTAACATTGTGTATTTTTCAAGCGTACATTATTATATTTCAGCTTCTGTATAGATTGCGCCTTGTTCACCAGCAATAGTCTGGTTTTTGTGTCACCATAGACATGTGACCCTTTACCCTTTTCTCCCTCCCTCCACCCCCTCTTCCTCTGGTAATCAGTAATCTATTCTCCTTATCCACGTGATTTGTATCTTCCATATATGAATGAAATCATATGGTATCTTTTGTTCTCTATCTGACTTATTTCACTTGGCATAATACTTTCCAGGCCGATTCATGTCATCACAAATGGCACGGTTTTGTCTTTTTTATGGCTGAGTAGTATTCCTTTGTATATATATATATATAGCACATATACTTTATCCATTCACCCATTGATGGGCACTTGGGTTGCTTCCATGTCTTGGCTATTTTGACTAATGCTCAATGAACATAGGGTTCATAAATCTTTTTGAACTGTTGATTTCATATTCTATGTATAAATACCCAGAAGTGGAATAGCTTGATCATATGGTATTTCTATCTTTAGTTTATTAAGAAATCTCCATTCTGTTTTCTATAGTGGCTGTGCCAATTTGCATTCATATCAGCAGCTTATGAGGGTTCTTTTTTCTCCACGTCCACTCCAACACTTGTTATTTCTTGTGGTATTAATTATAGCCATTCTGATGGGTGTGAACTACTAATTGTAGTTTTGGTTTCCATTTTCCTAATAATTAGTGATGTTGAACATTTTTCCATGTGCCTGTTGCCTATCTGTATATCTTCTTTTGAAAAAATGTCTTTTTGCATCCTCTGCCCGTTTTTTGATCAGTTTGTTCATCTTTTTGAGTTTAGTTGTATGAGTTCTATATATATTTTTGAAATTAACCCTTTGTCGGATATATGATTTGCAAATATTTTCACCCAGTTGGTGGACTGTCTTTTTTCATTTTGTTGATGGTTTCCTTTGCTTTGAAGAAGCTCTTTAGTCTGATGGAGTCCCATTTCTTTATTTTTTCTTTTGTTTCCCTTGCCTGAGTATACATGGTATTTGAAAAGATACTGCTAAGCCCTATGTCAAAGAGCATACTGCCTATGTTTTGTTCTAGGAGTTTAATGGTTTCAGATCTTACATTCAAGTCTTTAATCCATTTTGAGTTAATTTTTGTGTATAGTGTAAGCTACTGGTATACTTTCATTCTTTTGCATGTGGCTGTCCAGTTTCCCCAACATCATTTATTGAATAGACTTTCCTTTCTCTATTGTATGTTCTTGGCTCCTTTGTTAAAGATTAGCTGTCCATAGGTGTATGATTTTATTTCTTGCCTCTCAATTCTATTCCACTGATCTGTGTATCTGTTTTTGTGCCAGTACCATGCTGTTTTGATTACTATAGCTTTGTAGTATATTTTGAAATCAGGGAGTGTGATACTTCCAGCTTTGTTCTTTTTTCTCAGAATTGTTTTGGCTATTTGGAGTCTTTTGTTGTTTCATATAGATTTTAGGATTCTTTGTTCTATTTCCATGAAGAATGTCATTGGGATTCTGCTTGGGATTGCCTTGAATCTGTAGATTGCTTTAGGTAATATGGATATTTTAACTATGTTTATTCTTCTAATCCATGAGCATGGAATGTCTCTCCATTTCCTTATGTCTTCTTCTATTTCTTTCTATAATGTCTTATAGCTTTCAGTGTATATTAGTATATATTATATACTATACTATATAGTGTATATAGTGTATATTACTTGATTCCATTTATTCATAAGTATTTCATTATTTTTGTTGCGATTATAAATGGGATTGGATTCCTGACTTCTCTTTCTGCTAGTTCATTATTAGTGTATAAAAATGCAACTGGTTTTCGTATGTTGATTTTGTATCCTGCAAACTTTACTGTAGAAAACTATTTCCAATATTTTTTTTGGTGGATTCTTTATGGTTTTCTATCTATAGAATCACGTCATCCACAAATGGTTTCACTTCTTCCTTTCCAGTCTGGATTCCTTTTATTTCTTTTTCTTGTTTAATTTCTCTAGCTAAAACTTCCAGTACTATGTTGAATAAGAGTGGTGAGAGTGGACAGCCTTGTCTCGTTCCTGTTCTCAGAGGGATGGCTTTCAGTTTTTCCTCGTGAGTGTGATGTTGGCTGTGGGTTTGCCATATATGGCCTTTATTATGTTGAGGTACTTTGATTCTATACCCATTTTGTTTAGAGATTTTATCATAAATGGGTGTTGGATCTCATCAAATTCTTTCTCTGCATTTATTTAGATGATGATGTGATTTTTATTCTTCATTTTGTTAATGTGGTATATCACATTGATTGATTTGCGGTTGTTGAAACATCCCTGCATCCTTGAAATAAATCCCACTTGATCGTGGTGTATGATCCTTTTAGTGTATTGTTGTTTTCGATTTGCTAATATTTTGTTGAGGATTTTTGCATCTTTGTCCATCAGCAATATTGGCCTGTAATTTTCCTTTTTTGTGTGTTGTCCTTGTCTGGTCTTGGTATCAGGACATGTTGGTCTCATAAAATGAGTTGGGAAACATCCTATCCTCTTCAATTTTTCAAAATAGTTTGAGAAGGATAGGAATTAAATCTTATTTGAATGTTGGGTAGAATTCACCAAGCTGTCTGGTCCTGGACTTTTGTTTTTTGGGAGGTTTTTGATTATTGTTTAAATCTCTTTACTTGTGATTTGTCTATTCAGATTCTCTATTTCTTATTGACTTAGTTTTGGAAGGTTGTATGAGTCTAAGAACTTATCCGCTTCTTCTAGGTTATCATCCAGTTTGTTGGCGTATATCTTTTCATAGTATTCTCTTATAATCCTTGGTATTTCTGTGGTGTCCATTGTAATTTCTCCTTTTTTATTTCTGATTTTATTTATTTGAATCTTCTCTTCTTTTTTCTTAGTGAGTCTGGTGAAGAGTTTGTCAGTTTTGTTTATCTTTTCAAAGAACCACCTCTTAGTTTCATTGATCCTTTCTATTGTTTTTTTAGTCTCTATTTTGTTTATTTCTTCTCTGATTTTTATTATTTCCTTCCTTCTACTGACTTTGGGCTTTGTTTTTCTTTTTTCTAGTTCTTTTAGGTATAGGGTGAGCTTGTTTATTTGAGATTTTTCTTTTTTGTTGAGGTAGACCTGTATTGATATAGTTTCCCTCTTAGTACTGCTTTTGCTGCATCCTGTAAGTTTTGGTATGTTGTGTTTTTATTTTCATTTGTCTCTAGGTGCTTTTTGATTTTGTCTTGATTTCTTCATTGATACAACACTTGTTCAGTAATATGTTTCTTAATCTCCCCCTATTTGTCACTTTCTCTGCTTTTTGCTTATAGTTGATTTCTAGTTTCATAGCATTACAGTCAGAAAAGATGCTTAATATGATTTCAGTTTTCTTAAATTTATTTAGGCTTGCTTTGTTTCCCAACAGATGGTCTATTTTTGAGGATGTTCCATATGCACTTGAGAAGAACGTATATTCTGCTGTTTTTGGATGGAATGTTCTATATGTATCTATTAAGTCTAAGTCTGATGTTTCACTTAAAGTTACTGTTTCTTGTTGACTTTCTCTCTGGATGATCTATCCCATGATGTAAATGGAGTGTTAAGGTCCCCTACTACTATTGTGTTGCTGTCAATTTCTCCCTTTAGGTCTGTTAGTAGTTGCTTTATATACTTTGGTGCTCCTGTGCTAGGTGCATATATATTAATAAGTGTTATGTCTTCTGGATGGAATATCCTTTTCTTCATTATGCAATGACCATCTTTGTCTCTCATTATCTTTTTTATCTTGAAGTCTGCTTTGTCTGATATAAGTATGACTACACTCATTTTCTTTTGCTTGTCATTTGCCAGAAGTATCATCTTCCATCCCTTCAGCCTGAGCCTGTCTTTGTCTTTAGAGCTGAGATATGTTTCCTGGAGGCAGCATATTGTTGGCTCTTGTTTTTTAATCCATCTAGCCACTCTGTGTCTCTTGATTGGTGAATTCAATCCATCTATATTTAGAGTGATTATTGATATATGAGGGCTTAATACTGCCATTTTGTCTTTTGTTTTCTGGTTTTTCTGTATTTTCATTCTTTCTTTTCCCTTGTATTTCTGTCTTTAATTTCAGTTTGGTGTTTTTCTGTGCTGGTTTTCTAAGTTTTCTCTTTAACTTGTGAATTTTTAAAGGCTGGGAGTAATAGAAATATCTACCACTGCCTCCCCATACCTATAGCATAATTTACTTCACTTTGAGCTCTACAATTTCAAAAATAAGCTAATTCATTTATAATCTAGTTCAGCATTTCCCAAACTTCATTATATGAATACCGCTTTACATGTTTGGCCATAAATATTGCCACCTATACTCTCATTTACTTAATATTTTAAAATCATGTCACATTTTATCCAAATAAACTTATATAAAGAATAAACTTTATCTCACTCTCATAAACGAAAATTCATAAAGATTTGCTGTAAATAAAAGGTAAGGATGAAAAATGAATATGAATGTAACAAATCAATGTAATTATGTTCTACTAAATTACAGTTATCCATTAAGCACTCATAAAAGAGCTTGTTTGTTCTTTAACACGTCCATCTTTTCTACCTTACACTTTCTCACATGCCATGGCACCCCTCTGTTTGTTGGATTCTTATGCACATGCACTGCAGCCTTCATAATGAATACCCAAGAAGCTAAGAAGAGCAACTTCCTCAGCAAAGAGAAATTACTTTAGGAGATAAAAGTTAAAGTTAAAGAAGTTTTTTTTTTGTCTTTCCCCTAGAAGAGACTCAATTTTTATTGCTTTGGTAGTGAGATTTTTAAGACTATTATTTTAAGAAGAAGCAAAACAATAAACACAAAAAGGTTAAAAAGTACTTATGATAGGAGGAGAAGTAACATGGGCTAGCAGGGGATATGATAATATTTGTTTCTCTGGAGTAGATACATCTTTGCTGTGGTGAGTGAATTTAGCAAGATTTAGTGCTCAGCTCTTGCCACATAGCCTAGTAAAGAAATGTGCAATAAACTGTTGTTGAATGAACACATAAAGCCTAAAAGACTCATCAGATGAGTTCGATTTTTACTTAATGAAGAATTTTATAATTTCCTTGTGTGAAATACTCCTAAACGAAATTATCCTGTTGAACACAAACAGACAGCCTAAAGAAAACCAAATTTGGTACTAAATTGTTTGTATATATGTGTAGTATATATAAAATTTATATAAAATTTTAAAGACAGGATTTCTCATGGATGAAATAAAAAAAATTTAAGTTGGGGGTCATCATTAATTAAAAGTTCTTGTAGTCTTACAGGAAAGGAGGAAGAGAGGCAAGGAGCAAGGGAAGAAGCAAGGAAAGAGGAACAGAAGGAAGAATAGAAGAAAGGAAAAGATGGGAGTAAGAGAAGAGAAAAACTATTCTTGTTTGTTAGACAGGCACATCTATATATAAATTAGATTAAGAACACTAATTATAATTCAAGGACATTCTTTCTCAAAACATGAAATATAAACCTTGATATAGTGGATGCTGGGAAGTTGATACAGGTGAAGTTGCATGGCTATAAGAAGATAATTTCTGAGGTAAATCTCTAAGGAATGATTTGTTTATGGTTTTAAATACCCTCATTAATGTATATAATTAAAAACATCGAGTTAGGGGCTGGCCTGGTGTCTCAGTGGTTAAGTTCACACGTTCCACTTCTTGGTGGCCTGGGGTTCGCCCAGGATCCTGGGTGCAGACATGGTATCACTTGGCAAAAAGCCATGCTGTGGTAGTCATCCCATGTATAAAGTAGAGGAAGATAGGCGTGGATGTTAGCTCAGGGCCAGTCTTCCTCAGCAAAAAAGAGGAGGATATGCAGTAGTTAGCTCAGGGCTAATCTTCCTCAAAAAAAAAATTGAGTTCTGGTGATGACTTTTAGATACAACATCAATAGCACAATCCGTGAAAGAAATTATTAATAAGCTGGACCTCATTAAAATTAAAAATTTATGCTCTGCAGAAGACAATGTCAAGAAAATAAGAAGAAAACCAAAGATTGGGAGAAAATATTTGAAAAAGATATATCTGATAAAGCACTATTACCCAAAATATACAAAGAACACTTAAAACTCAACAATAATACAAAAAAAAACAATTAAAAATGGGCCAAAAACCTCAACAGACACCTCACCAAAGAAGATATACAGATGGTAAATAAGTATATGGAAAGATGGCCCACATCACGTCATCAGGAAAATCCAAATTAAAACAACAAGATACTAATATACAGCTATTACAATAATCAAAATCCAGAACACTGACAATGCCAAATGCTGGTGAGGCTGTGGAGCATCAGGAACTTTCATTCATTGCTGATAGGAATGCAACATGGTAGTGGCCCTTTGGAAGACAGTTTGGCAGTTTCTTACAAAAGTAAACATAGTCTTACCATATGATATAACAGTCGGGCTTATTAGTATTTACCCAAAGAAGTTGAAAACTTATGTCCACACAAAACCTGCACACGGATGTTTACAGTGTCTTTATTCACAATTGCCAACACTTGGAAGTAATCAAGATGTCCTTCAGTAGTTGAATAGGTAAATAAACTGTAGTACACACAGACGGAGGAATATTAGTCATCACTAAAGAGATGAGCTATCTATTAAGCCATGAAAAGATATGGAGGAATCCTAAATAGATATTACTAAGTGAAAGAAGCCAATCTGAAAAGGCTACATACTGTATGATTCTAACTTTATGATATTTCGGAAAAGACAAAACTATAGAGACAGTAAAAATATCAGTGGATGCCAGGGGTGGGAGTGGGGAGGAATGAATAGTTGGAGCACAGAGGATTCTTAAGGCAATGAAAATGCTCTGTATAATACAGTAATGATATGCGTCATTATATATTTTTCCAAACCCACAAAATGTACAACACCCAGAGGGAATCGTAATGTAAACTATAGACTTTGGGTGATATAATGTGTCAGTGTGGGTTCATCAATTGTAACAAGTGTACCACTGGTAGGGAATGTTGATAGTCGGGGAGGCTTTGCCTGTGTGGGGGTGAGGCAATATGGGCAATCTTTGTATCTTCCTCTCAATTTTGCTGTGAACCTAAAATTTCTCTAAGAAAATGCGGTCTAAAAAAAAATGAGAGCCTTATAATTTGAACCACAACCTAATTTTTCGGTCGTGTTTTTATTCTAATTATTTGGGCCAAATGAAAACTAGGTTTGTTGACCTATTTACTACTTGGTAAGTACATAAATACTGACTTGATGTGTAGCATTTTGTCACGGGATAGAGGATGATAATCATTCTGCCTTCCCTTTGGGTCCTAAGCAATTGTGATATCAACATAAGGAGTCATGAAAAATGCAGCTGGTACCTGTGGCTCAAACAAGATTTCCTATACATACCTTCTGTGTTGCAAATATCCAGCATTCTCCATAGGAACCTATACATTTGCAGGTAGAGACTACACAGGCTTTAGACACTCTCTAACACAGACCACTCTACTTCCCATAAGGCAGAGGGCTCTTCCACTTGGGGATGAGATCTGTTCTCTCGGTTTCAGTTAGTCACATTTTATATGTCATGACAGCCCTCTTGTTAAATTTCTATGCATGTGCACTATAGCCCTGGCTTAGGAGGGAAATACAAATCCTGATCATAATCATTTTCTTAGTATTCGTCTGTGTTGCAGACATACTGAGGAAAAGTAGCATTCTTATTAAGCAAGGCTGGTTTCTACCAAGGATACAGATTTTCAAATCTGATTAAAGTCAAATATTTCCTCTCTTTGGATACCTTGAAAGAATCTTAGTAGGCCTTCAAAATGGGGAGATCAGTAGGGGATTTATAGGGTTTGCTGTCTAGGTTCAAGTAGGTTAAGGCAGTTGTTTCAAGGTGTGGAACTAATTAGAACAGGATAGAGTTCATAATATAGTAGATTACTGTTGGTGATCACAGCAAGATGAGAGTTTTGAAGTGAATTTGACAAATGAGCTGTTTGTCCACATGAACAATCTTATGTCCCAATAGGAGAACTATTTGCCCAGAAGAACCAAGTATTTGTTTAGTTATATTGGTTTGTAGCAATTTACCCTAGAAAATAGAGAAGATATCTATTGGTTTACAATCTTGTGTTTCTGGGCAACATTACCCTGGAAAAAATGGTTAAGTTAGGTCGACAGAAGTGTCCTCAGTTCTCAGTCCTGTTAGTTAAGCTTTGTGGATACAGGTGGCTCCAATTCTCATAACTCTGAAATTTCTTCTCTAACCCTTACTGTTCCCAATCCGACAAAACATTTCTTTTTCTGTTGAGAGACGACTCTTTCCTTTGTAACAAGTTTCTTATCTTCTTCTTTGTGGTTATACTCACTTTACTCATTTGTCAAGTATAATTAAACTTAGATTGTGTCTTCTTACAGGATGGGGATAATGATGAATTTTTCTTTTTATCTCTACCTTTTAGACCAAAGCTCAACCAACTTTCCTCAAAGTTTTTCTATTGCACTTAAACTTGGTTACTTGTTTTGCTTCTCTGTGAGTCCCTTGTTTTGTAGTTATTTCATATTCCTAATCTGATCTTGCTTTAATACAACAAATGTTTCCTGAGCATCTATTTTATACCAAATATTATGTGAAGTCAGATGCTCTAAACTTGAATTCCATTTGACTCACTTTGAGAGCTTTAAAAATAAAATACTAAGGAGCTTTAAAAAAGATACTGAGAGCGAGGTCAGCACCCAGGGTTTCTGATTTAAGTGATCTGGGGCATGGCCTCGTCATCAGGTCTTTTACATCTCCCCAATTTATTTTACGTTTCATCCAAGATTGAGACCATGTGCTAGCAGAGGAATCAGTGATGAAAAAGACACGTGGCTTCAGGGAGCTTAGTGGAGGAAGAAACACGTTAACAAATGCAATAATAATTGAATAAAGTTGTGATAAGTGCTATGAAGGAAAACTTCAGGGTGTGATGAGAGCTTCTAGCATAGTTACCTAAATTTCTTGTTAGGGATGTCAGAAGAAGATGCCCTGGGAAAGACACATTTAGGGTGAAACATGAAGGATGAATCAAAATTAACCAGATGATAAAGGAAAGAAAGAAGGAACATGCCTTGAGACTGAAAAGATCTTGATGATTTAAAGGATCAGAGAGAAGGCTAGTATGGGTGGAGTCTAGCGAATAAAGAACTGGTTGCAGTATAATGATCCTGGGTAAGTCAACAGGGGCTAAATCAGTCAGGGACTTGCAAGGCAGTGAATGATTTTTTACTTCATCCTAAGGTAATGGGAAGGCATTGAAGGTAGATACTTGATCTAAAAGTACTTTGGAAAGCTGCTACTAGCAGCAAACCATAGAAAGGATCAGTTTGGGGTAGGGGAGATGCGCAGGAGGGCCTGTGGGAGCTAGGATAAGAGGCTATTGCAGGCCAGGTGGCAAATCCCAAATTTAAACAAGAGCAGTAGAAATGGTGATGGAGACAAATGGAAAGATTTGAGATATTCTTTGGTGATGTAATCAACAGGACTTTTCAATGGCATGAATATGGCTATCTGTTAATAATTGAACAGATAGTGTCAACACCATTAATTCTATTAGCATTCCCATTCCATAATTATATCACTTTAGTTTTGTCTGTTCATGATGGGATTAGCATCCTCTTAAGAAGAGACCAGAGAGCTAGCACTCTCTCCTCCAGGAGAAGATTCAACAAAAAGTGGCCATCTGCAAACAGGAAGAGGGTTCTTACCAGGAATGAAATCCACCATCATGTTGATCTTGGACTTATAGTCTTCAGAACTGTGAGAAATAAATGTCTGTTGTTCAAGCATCCCAGTTATGATATTTTGTTATAATAAAAAAATGCTATGAGGATGAATTTTTTCAAACCTACATAAAATCACATCACTTTGCCGCTTAATATCCTTCAATCTTTGCTTATCTTCTTCTAAACTCATTGCTGTGCCATAAAGGTTGTAAATGGTTATGGGAGACCAACAATTTTCAGAGATTTACAAGGTAGACTCTGAAATGACCAGTTTTTATCTAGGACCTGCCAATTCCTGCCTGTGGTATCTGTAATAAGCTTTCTCTGCCTCAGTTTCCTCATTTTTTAAATGAAAATAATAATACTACCTAACATAGATGCCTGTTATGGTGGTTGAATGGATGAAATATATTGGTAGATTGAAAATTCTGAACACAGAGTTTGGCACAGGGTAAAGTCTCAAGAAATATTAGCTGCAGTGTCATTTTCATAATGTAGTAATGTAATGTAATGTTATTTTCATAATGACCTTGCCCCTGCCTCCCCTCCCATCACATGACTGTTCTCCAAGTTCATATATCATCTTATCTCTCCATTCCTGGAAGAAGTACACTTCTGTTATGCCTCTCATCCTTTGCAAATGTTCTTCTCTCTGCCTGGCATGCCCTTTCTCCTAGAATGTACTTTTCCAAGCAGTTTAAATATAATTTCTTTGGAAAATCTGTCCTTAACCTTCCATGATTATGAGTCCCTGTCTAGAGCTGCACTGCCCAAAATGTCTTATTAACTGCTAAACTTATATATGAGAGAAATAATTTGTTAAATCCTTCCTCTAAAATGTTCATTCTGGCAAATTATCCACAGAGTATAGAGTCTTTCTTCATCTGAGTTCCTTAGAGGCAGAGCCTAAGGCAGAGATTTGGGTGCATTATGATTACAGTCATGAGTCACTAACAACAGGGATATGTTCTGAGAAATGCGTCATTAGGCAATTTTATTGTTGTACAAACATCGTAGAGTGTACTTACGCACTAGATGGTATAGCCTACTATACATGTAGGCTCTATGGAATAGCCTGTTACACCTGGGTTACAAACGTGTACAACATGTTACTTTACGGAATAGTGTAGGCAATTGTAACACAATGGTATTTGTGTATCTAAACATATCTAAACATAAAAAAGCACAGTAAAAATATGGTATAAAAGATTAAAAATAGTATGCCTGTATAGGGCACTCACCATGAATGGAGCTTGCAGGATCGGGAAGTTGCTCTGGGTGAGTCAGTGAGTGAGTGGTGAGTGAACGTGAGGGCCTGGGACAGTACTGCCCACTATTGTGGACTATGAACACTGTCCACTTAGGCTGCACTAAATTTGTAAAAAACCTTTTTCTTTATTCAATAATAAATTAACCTTAACTTACCATAGCTTTTTTACTTTATAAACTTTTAACCTTTTTTTAACTTTTTGATTCTTGTAATAGCACTTAGCTTAAAACAAATACTGTACAGCTCTACAAAACCATTTTCTTTCTTTATATCCTTATTCTATAAGCTTTTTTCCTTTTAATATTTAAAAATTTTTACTTTTTAAACTTTTTTATTAAAAACTAAGACAGAAACACACACGTTAGCCTAGACCTACACAGAGTCAGGATCATCAATATCACTCTTTCTCCTCCCCATCTTGTCCCATTAGAAGGTCTTCAGGGGAAAAAACATTTATGGAACTGTCATCTCCTGTGATATAAGTGCCTTCTTCTAGAATACTTCCTGAAGGACCTGCCTGAGGCTCTTCTTGAGATGTCCCTCTTTTCAGAACTATGTCCATAGAGGTTTGTTGATTTATTTCTTTTTTTAATCATAAATTTGCTTGTAAGCAGATAATGCACCACAAATAGTTCTCTCTGTTAATGAAAATCTTTTGGTGTTGGGGTCCATGTTTTCAAACTTTTTAAGAAGCTTGTGGAGGTCTGAAAAGGCTTGTGCTAAGCTTTCATTGTGAATTTCTTGGAGTTTTTTTTTCTCCTGCAGTTTCCTTTTCTCTTGCCTCTTCTTCAGCTATGTGCTCCTGTTGCAGTTCCGACAACTCTTCATCAGTCAGTTCCTCAGGAACCATCTCTAATGGTCAATATCAGCCTCATCCACACCCAGGCTCAAGTTGTTTGCCACAGCCTTGCTGATGGGTACAACCTCCTCATCCTTGGAAAATCCTTTGAAGTCATGGATGAACCTCTTGAGTGTCTTCTTCAAAGGCCATTCTTACTTTCCTTGGTGACATCACCCTAAGCCCAAGCAATGTTCTCGATGCAGTCATAGATGTTGTAATCTTTCCAGAATTGCACCAGTGTCTTCCTCAATTGCAGCAATAACCTGGGCAAAGCTCCTCCTCAGGTAGTAGGCCTTAAAAGCTGCTATAACTCCTTGATCCATTGGTTGGACCAAAGAGGTGATGTTTGGAGGGAGAAACACTGCTTTAATAAAAGATTAAGAGCACCCATAAAAAAAGATGTTCAGGAGCATTATCAACAATAAGCACAATCTTGAAAGGTATGCTATTCTCTAAACAGTACTTCTCCATTTTGCTGGCATAGCAATTCAGGAGGGTGTCTTGGAAGAGAAACTGGATCATCCATGACTGCTTATTGCTCCTATAATATATGGGCAGTGTGTGCTTATTGATATGCTTGAAAGCCCTGGGTTCTCACTGTGCCAGATCACAAAGGGTTTCAAATTATAGCTGCAACATTGCCCACAAGCAAGACTGTTCTCCAATCCTTAAAAGCTGTAAAACCTGGCATTAACTTGGCCTGCTTATGGATGAAAGTCTTTTCAGGCAACCGTTTCCAGAATAGGGAGTTTTCATCCATATTGAATATTTGCTCTGGCAAGTAATTTTCATCCACAATCAGATTATCTAGAATTTCCAAAAATGCTTCAGCTGCCTTCACATCAGCACTTGTAGCCTCACCACTCACTTTCACGTTATATAATGAATAACATTCTTGAATTGTTTAAACCACCCAGGGCTAGCAGTAAATTCAACATTATAGTTAGCTCCAGCCTTTTCTTTCAACTTCAGAAGCAAAAGTTTTGCTTTGGCTGTGATCATCATGGTGTCGAGAGGGATACACTTCAGGTCATCAGAAGTTTCCCCATATCTGATATAGGCTATTCTCAAACTTTTGTAAATCTTGTTGCTTTCAGTGAAGCTGATCCTTTAACAGCTTTCATCACTTTGTTCTTGTTCTTCAAAATTTTAGCTATTGTGGAATGGGAGGTGCCTGACCAGCGAGAAATAACTATCACTGATTTTCCATCTTCAGAGTCCTTAATCACTTTAATTTCATTTCCTGATCAGTCACCTGATGTGGCTTCTTGCTGGCAACATTAACAGTGGATTTTGTATGCTTAACTGCCATGATGAACAAAACAACACAAGATTAAATCAAGCACAAGAGAAAATGATGCAATCAAGAGACACAGTAAACACAAGATGTATGAGGCTGCTGGTGGCATAACCCAGCATACTGTTTTACAATAAACATTTTTGTTATAAGTAGAGAGTACACTCTAAAATAATGATAAAAAGTATAGTATAGTATAGTAAATATGTAAGCCAGTAACATTCATTTTTACATTCTGAGTATTACTTGCAGGTCATCTGGAGAACGAATGCACTTATCTGAAAAGAGCATCTGGACAGAGCGCCAGACATCTATTAGAGCCTTTTAACTGGAGAGCATCTAAGCCCCTCCAATTTAATACCTTTATTTTACTGCCAAAGAAATGAACATCTAGAATGATTGAGTGATTTGTCCAGATCCAACTGTAAATTTATATCTGAGCTGGGACTAGAACCTAGTTCTTCTATTTTCTAAGCAGGAGCTCTTTCCATTATGGAAAAGAACGTCTACTTCTATTGAATTCCTATCAATGGATGGGACTGCATATCCATTTATTGATTGCCATGACTTTGCCCACACTCTGCATCCCTGAGGCATGCTGGCTGACCTAGTTGGAAGATACAGACTCTTATCATGACAAGGAAATGAACGACTTGATTTAAATGAGAGTTAAGCTCACAATGCACTTGAAGGATAGTTTTAACTTTTTATTCCAAGGTTAACACTAACCAGGTTAATGAGGTCAAAACTGCATTTGTTGGGTCAGAGAATGAAGTGGTGTTTAGAGGAAAAGAAAATTGTTTAAATTGACAAAAAGAGCTAATGATAATGAGGTGCTTAATGGTGTGATGGAGGAGAGAGACAGCAGTAACACTCTCTTAATGGAAGTTCAAATCGTTTTTGCTGAACTTTCTCCTAACTCTTTTGCTCTTGTGTTATGTATGATTTATCACAGCTAAAAACTCTGAGCACAGTGGATAAACCTGGATTTTGAGATATACCTTCAGGCACTTTTTAATCAGTTTTGCGGTTTTGTTATGCACAAGATCCTTTTCCTTTTGGAAGTAAACATAAGTAGTACTCATTAGAAAGTACGGAGGAAAATGATATTAGTGGAAGAAAATAGTGGAAATGACAAATCCTAATTGTTGAGCAAATTATTAGATCCATTGAAATAAAAATAATCACTTTCATAAATCATTGCATTGGTGGGAGAAAATATCCAAAACCAAACAATATAATATTTTTTAGAAGAGTCTTATTGTGTCTTTCTTCTTCATAAAATGGAACAACCTATTGCTCATTCTCATCACCACCACCCCACCCACATGAATTTTTTCTTCTGACGGTGTTTCTTTTAAGAAACCAGCATCCCGTGGTATTTAAGTACTCCAGAATCAGGGGTGGGTTGAACTCCTGTCTGTGCCACATGCTACATGTTAGCTGTATGACTCTGAAGAAGTCACTTAATTTCTCTGACCCTCAATTTACCCTTTTATACATACATAGACCAAATCTGCATCTCAGTATTGTAATGAGGACTAAGTGGGTTAGTTCATGACAGTTCTTAGTACATAGAAAATTTCAACGGTTTTGAAAGAAAATAATTATTAATACTGATTTAAGTGTAAAGTGTAAAATAATACTGGTATTAGGAAAAATGGGTAAATTCTGCTTTAATCTTGGAGGGGCAAGAACTGTCTAATTATGAGTCAAAATCAAAAACAATAAGAGAAAAGACTTAAGTTACACTTTAAAATAAAAGAAATAAACTTTGCTTGGCAAAAATCAACATAATCAAAATTAAAACAAACCAACAAATGAAAAACTGACAAACTAGAAAAAATAATTCTTGTCAGGGAATATGTCTAGCCACATGCTTCATTCCCCTTTACTCAGTGCTTCCTCCCACATGCTTCCCTCTTCCCTCTTCTGTTTTCCAGGAACAGTCCTGTGCATTGTATTTTTCTCTTTCTTGAAAAAGGTTTTTAAAAAACTACATTGGGAGCTATTTTATAAATGGCATACCTTTTTCCCTTGGCTCAATAAGTTTCCAGGAGTATGACCAATCTATGTCATAACTCCTAGTCATCAGGGATTGTATATCTTTCCTCTGATCCTGACCCATCCTTGCATAGAAATAAGACCTTTTTAGAGCTTTGACAAGCTTCTATTGGTTAAGTTTTAAAAACTAAATTCTTCATTTTCTGCTGTCTTTGGTATTTGAGCAACCAAAATCTGACATGATGAGGTGAAGAGCAGGTGTTAGATCTTGGGGGCAAAGTCAGCATATGATTATTTCAAAGGACAGCCTTGCATTGCATAAAAATGGTTGGAGGAAAAGGGAGATAAATCTTAAATATTTTTCCTGGAAGCCACAAGAATCCATATCTCTCCAGAAACGGAATTTCCTCCAATGAGAACCTAGACCAAATAGCCCCCAGGTTGGGTTCTAACAACTGTTTCCTTGATCTTGGTTGCTCATCTGTCATCTTCCTGCCTCATGGGATAACATTAATTGGGGGGCTCAGCTTAAACACCAGTCAAATAACACTCGTATCCATCTCATTTTAACTTTCTTTTTTCAGTTTATCTTCCCATTTCAGATGTTCATTTACATTCATATTCCAGCATGACTGTCCCTTGAAATAATCATATGCTGCCTTTGACCTCAAGATCTAATGCCGCTCTTCACCTCATTATGTTGGATCTTGGTTGCCCAAATACCAAAGATGGTAAAAAATGAAGAATTTAGTTTTTGAAACATAACTAATATAAGCCCGTCAAATCTCTAAAAAGAACTTTGAGGGGGAATAGAGAGGAAAATAACATTTATTAACCATTTATTTGGTTAGGCAAATAAAAATATTATTTTAATGTGTAGAAAACTTTGTGAGAACATATTTTTCTATCCAATTTCCAGATTAAAAAACTCACAGGGTCCGACTCCATGGCCGATTGGTTAAGTTCGCACGCTCCGCTGTGGCGGCCCAGGGTTCGGATCCTGGTCGTGGACATGGCACTGCTCGTCAGGCCGCGTTGAGGTGGCATCGCACATCCCACAACTAGAAGGACACGCAACTAAGATATACAACTGTGTGCAGGGGGGGTTGGGGGAAATAAAGCAGAAAAAAAAAAGATTGACAACCGTTGTTAGCTCAGGTGCCAATCTTTGAAAAAATAACTCACAGAGATTAATTTGCTTGATTATGTAAATCAAATATTTATTGAGTTCCTATGATGTGCTAGGCATTCGTCTAGTTGATAGGAAAATATCAGAGAACCAAGCAAATAAAACTATCCTACTTCTGTAGAGTTGTAATATAGTGGAGAGAGGCACAATAAACATAATATTTACATATTTATTAATATTGTGTAGGGTGTAAATGTGGTATATGCTAAGAAAAAAAAAAAGGAAAACTTAGAATAGAATAAGGGAGTGGGGTGGGACCAGGTTGCAGTATTTAAAATGGTGGTCAGGAGAGAACTCAATGAAAGGTGAGACTTAAGCTAACACTTGAAGAAGGTGAGGGAGTAAGTCCTGTGACTGTGGGGAACATAATTACAGGCAGAATCCATCAGGAAAGAACAGGGTAGCACATTTGGGCATGGCTGGAGAGGCATGGGCAAGGAGGAGGATTTTGAGAATAGACTGTGGAGTGAGGGCGAGAATAAAAGCATAAACAGAGGTTAGAAATCAATTAGGTAAATTCTCCATGGCACATGGCAAGAAGGTAGCAAAATTGGAATTCAAATCAAGGTTTTCCTGACTCTCAGAATTCAAATCAAGGTTTTCCTGACTCTCAAACTCCAACTCTTTCCACAAGTTTGGATCATAAATTCATAATTGCTCTTCTGTGCCAAGGATTTTTCAGACTCAAGGTTTGTAGTGTTTGAGGTTGGGAAAGGATGGAAATACTTTCCCACCAGACTGAACCTGCCTCCTGATTCCTTTTCTCTTATCTTCCTGCACTCTTCTCCTTGTCTGGTTTGATTTGAAGGCTGGACTATAGAAGTCTCTGAAGTTGCTTCTAAATGTATAAAAGATTATGCCACAAATAAGATCTTGAGTTCAATTATCTTAGTCCTTCCACTTCAATCTGTGCTTCAGATACCCGTCAAAAATGTCCCCACCCTGGAGCTGGCTTGTTTGCATAGCGATTAAGTTCATGCTCCACTTTGGTGGCACAGGGTTTGTGGGTTCAGACCCTGGGAACAGACCTACACACTGCTCATCAAGCCATGCTGTGGTGGTGTCCCACATACAAAATAGAGGAAGATTGGCACAGATGTTAGCTCAGCGACAATCTTCCTCACCTCTCCCCGAAAAACAACCTCACTTGGCTCTATATAATTATGTTTTTATATTAAAGTGTTGAACTTTATTATCAATCCAATTGATTTTGTGGAGCCAAATCCAAAGATTTTTCCCAGTGAGAGAAAAACAATCTGACTGGTATCTGGATCACTTCTTTTATTTTCCTTCGTGTTATGAATTAATTTAAAGAGAGATATAGAAGACGTTCAGAAAGAAAGCATGAAACAATTAACTTCAGCAGAACATCTTTAATTATGGCATTAATTGTAATGGAGTTTTGACTGAATTCTAATATAGCTTAGATGTGAGAGTTTCCTAATAGGATATATTCAACAGAGGAATTCTTAGAGCTCTTTCGTACTTATGATAGTAGGTGGTTCTTAACCTTTTTTGTATTTCATGGACCCATGGGCCACAGATTAAGAATCAACCCTAGGAGATAAGTTCTGGAGAGGCCACAAATGTCCTGTGCAGTTTGATATGAGCTCCCTGAAATTATGTGAAAATTTCAAGTATGTATATACTCAGCATTTTGAGGGACAAAGTCCACAGATTTCATTAGTTTCTTGACCCCAAATAAGGTAAGAATCACAGACCAAATAGTTTCCTTATGAGACTGGTTTGTGAAAAATAGTATTTTAGATTTTTGTAGTAGTTCATGGTTTACAAAAGATCAATAGGTATTTTTCCTCAGTGTTCAAAGAATCCTGTTCAGATATTACATGCTAAGTCTTTTGGAGTGGGGCAAATTATAAGTAATATAAGAAAAACTTGGCTACTTAGAAGTTTTGTTGACACCGAAACGTTTATGTCAGTATGATTGGATTTCCTGAAATAGAAAACTAGACTCAAACAAGTTTAAAAACTGAAGATAATTGGCTCATATAACTGAAAACTGCAGAGATAAGGTTGCATTTAGGTGTGGTTTGATTAGAACTTTATTATGTCATTAGGGCTGCAGCTCAGCAATTATTTTGGCTTTGCCACCTCTGTGGGTCAACTTTGTCCCCAAGCTGGCTGCTTTTATGGAAGCAAATGGCCATAGCAGTTCCGTACATCATGTTGTCTCAGCACAGTGAAGAGTAAGAGAACTTCTTGATTGAAGCATTGCAATCAAGGCTGACCTAGTCAACCCTGAGATTCATTCTGTTGAGTTAGAATATTAGTTCACATGCCAACTAGTGAACTCAGTCGTCGTGGCCAGAGGGCACGATGTGTGCTGATTGGGTTGGCTTAGTCACATACTCTTCTGGAGGAGCTGAGAGTAGAGTCATCTTCCCTGAGGCCCCATGGACACCAATATGGAGAACTAGTGGTCCTGGAAAGGGGAGAAAAGGTGTGAATGCTGGGAAAGTGGGAAGGTGATCACTACCCTGAGACTGAGGGCACATGGAAAAGACAGAGTGTCAACAGCAAGGACATGGGACAAAATCCAGTGACATAAGTAGTAGGCAATTTAAAATGAGGAAACAGAAACCAGAGAGTTGGAATAGCAGCCTAAATGCATACAACTAGTAAGTGGGAGAACTGGAGCTCAAACCCAGAACTTCTAAAGCCAAATCTATTGCTCTCTCTAGTATATCCTATTACTTTTACAGAGAACGAAGTGCTTAGTGGATAATCGGGTTTAGCATAGCAACTTTGGCTGTATCTCTGAGAGTAAACTTCAGGGTAATGTATGGCACAGACCAAAGACAGCTGCTAATTTTTGTTTGAGTTCCACATAGAAAGAGAGTTCAGTGAATGGTATAGCTTTCACTTGCAGGGCATAGTAATGCTTCGGACTGCTCAGATGCGTTTCAGCCAAGACTGTCAAAGGTCTCTGGAGAGACGAATCATCTCCTACTCAATAATTGAGGAGCCAAAGGCAAAGGGTGGCAAATTATCCAAGCCACCCCTTAAGCTACCCAGATGGCCTTGGACGCCAGTGAGTGGTTTATGGTTCTTTTCTACTATAAATAAGTATACATACAGGAGCCTGAGAGTCCAAAGACCAAGGGTGACCTAGAGAGCCTGTGATTAACTTTTCTGTGGCCAGAGAGAGAAAATGGAAAATTTCAGCAGCAAAGTAAATTTTTACTAACATATTGTTGAAAAGTACCCATGACTCATACCAGCAGATTGAGTTCTGCACTAGTTCAGGAAGAATATGACCTTGGGCATATTACTATTCCTCTCACTTTAAGATGAGGTGTCTGGACTAGACCACCAGAGAGACCCGTTTCAGCTTTAACAGCTTGTGTTCTCTGTTTTGGATCTCTGCTCCTATCTTCGCAACTGGGGTATGGAACAAATGATGATTCAAAGCCCAGTGAGCAGTTCAAGGGCATTAGATCCGTGCTTCTCATAGCTAATGTGCAAACAGATCACTCAGGAATCTTGTCAAAATGCAAGATTCATCGTCTGATTCATTGGGTTTGGGGGTGGGCCCAAGAGTCTGCATTCCTAACAAACTCCCTGTTGATACAGTGCTGCCCATTCCTAACTCATACTTTCACAATAGAAGTAGAAAGGATTTAGAGTTCAGTATGTTTCCAGCAAAATCCAACCGGAGAAGAGAACAGAAGATGAGGAAGGGGATGGAAAAAGTCATGACTCTGTCAATACAAAATCATAGCAGTTACAAGTCAAGTAAGAGTTGGGACCTATGGATTAAAAAACAGAACAAAACTGTACTTTGATTAAAGCATAAATCCAAACAAAAACATCTATAGGATTCAGTTAAATGAATTATGAATGTCTTCATAGCTGCTGTACTTATAGTTTATGAGGAGAAACACATCTGGTTCTCCTTTAATTGGCACAAATGTTTGAGAAATAAGAGGCAGGTTTTAAAGGCTCCCGCCACTGGACAGATGAGGGCACTGAGGGTCAGAGGTTTTCTTTCATGAGTGACTTAGGGTTGTACTGCCAGTTAGAGATGTATTGGAACTTCCACCAGGATCCCTAATTCCTGATGCAGGACTGTTTCTATTACATGACGCTGCTCCTCAAACTAAGTCAATTCTTCCATGATCTACGTTTTTTCTTTTCTTTTTTTTTCTTTTTTGCTTTAATGGAATCGTTATATCCCTGCAATGAACTGCAAATCGTCTTCCTGTGAGTAATACCATGGTGATCTTGAAGCTCTTTGTGTTGGCACCCTTCATTTATCTTTCACCATAATTTCAGTAATGAGCATGAAAGGATCTGACAAAAAATCTTTGTGGAAATACCAACACAAGATCTAGCAGTGACTCATTTCACAAGCCATATTTTATTTCCCCTATTCTTGTTCCCTAGGTCACTGGTTCACAATGAACCAAGCCACAACCCTTGCTTCCTATGTTCCCCCTTGTATGGGTCTTGATAATAATAATTAGAGCTTAAAATAAATGCATATCCTAGAAGAATGGTCTATCCTTTATTCACCAGACTGCAGTATGATTCAAGATTCTCAATTTCTTCATCACCATTTTTATTCTGCACATCCTCTTTGTTCTCTGCAATGCTTTATTGAACCCTGTCAGGGTGAAAAGAAGCAGATAAGACAGGCAGCCAATCAGGAACTAGGAAGTATGTACTATGTGATGCCACCTGGCTCTGGAGGAGAAGTGGGCTGCAAGCCTGGGCATTGCTCTATCTCTTCTTTCAGTAGATTGCAAAAGTACATTTGGTTACTTGTTGACTTATAATAAAATCACCCTTACCCCTTTAGGAAATAGGAAAGTCATGCTAGTGGCCATCTTCAGGTATCCTGGTTACCTATTCCAAGTCTATTTGATTCCAGGGGAATAATTTTTTGGTCCTTAAAAGCCATTATCATTATAAGTCATAGGAAGATGGTTGGTGGTTCTCAAACAGCTAAACTCCTTAAGTACATGTGTATTATTTAGCCCAATCCCTAACAATAACAGTAATAATAATGGTAATGATAAAAGCTAACATTTATTGAGATTTTACAATACCAATTATGTAGTTAAAAGTATTGTCTCAGTCTTCTCAGTGAAACTCTAAAGCAGTTATTATAATTCTTCTTCTTCATCATCATCATATTATTATTATCCCTTGTCTGTAGTTGAAAAATATCTCAGGGAGATTAAGTAACTTACCAAAAGTCGGATATTTATTAGATATGAAGCCAACATTGAAACACAGCTCCAGAAATCATGCTCTTAGCTCCTATATTTTGGCTTCTTTGGTTTGAGCTTAGTATTGCTCATTGTATTAAATATCTTTCCTCATTCCAGGGACTCCCTGAGAACAAAGACCCTGACTGTCCTGTTCCCTGTAGTGGCACCAGCACTTAAAACAGTGCCTACCACATAGCAAAGACTTAACATCTAACTGGAGACAGAGGGAGAGGTTCTAAGACAAAGGGAAAGGAAAGAACAGAGCAAGAAAGGAACCAAGAAAACATGTGAAGTCTTGAATGGCAGGTTAAATTGTTTTTTGCTAGATCTGAACATTCCAGGAAGCTACTGAAGGGAGGAAAGAAAGAGAATATGATAATGATAATATCTGAGGAAAATTAAAATCAATCTGGCAATACTGTGGGCAAAACTTAATGCAATAATAGATTTAATGCAAAATGACATTCAATGAATATTTATTTAAAATCTGTCACCTTAATTGGGAGGATATCTCAGAATGCTTTATGTGTGATTATTAAGTTATATATATTAATAACATCAAGACATTTTGATTGATTTATTTTTTAAGAGAGTAGACAAATGTATGTCTTCTGTAGTTGCAATTTTTGTTTTAAAAATATAATTAGGATGAGAACTAAATAAAGCTATTTTATGCAACATAAAAGAAGTTTTATCATTTGATCAGAATAGTCTCTGCAAATACTTTATCTTTTATTTTTCATTTCTCTTTTCCTTCTTTCTTTCTCTCTCTTTTTGTTTTTTTGGTAAATGCTTCTAGTGTCAATGTAAAAGATGCTGACAAAAATATTACTGAATATAGTATTTAACAATACACATTATATATCATTAAATTATAATTGCTTCTTACCTCTCTGTTTCTCTTCCTCCTCAACTCTGAAATTCTAAGAACTGTTCTAGGGAAAAAAGAATTGGATT
Organism: Equus quagga; assembly: GCF_021613505.1. Lineage (NCBI taxonomy): Eukaryota > Metazoa > Chordata > Mammalia > Perissodactyla > Equidae > Equus > Equus quagga. Next base: position 108,641,214 of record NC_060267.1, on the reverse strand, counting down.
TACCATGACCCAAAGCAAAGGACAGTGAGCCTGTCTATAATGATCCAGGAGCTTGGAGAGGGGAATGGAGATAAAGGATACACACTTATGTATAAAACCGTTCTCTTTCTTATACCATTTAAATGTAATCTTTTATGTTAAATTCATCAGAGGGGGTAATATTAGCTTAGCTTCTCTCCATCTGGGAATGTGATTTCCAGCTGTGTTTTCATGACAAACTTTTATCACAGCCAACACTCCAGATGCCCTAAACATTTAAATGTAATGGGATTTGATCTGTATCAATTTTTCATAGTGTATTCCATATTGAATATTTAATTCCCCCCTCCTAAAAAACATTGGAATGTACTTCACCTTATCTGACTTTTTTTCTAAGCCTCTGTTTTAACACACTGATAGAGGAAATTACTCATCATGCTTTCATTAACATGGATCTATACTCTGTTTTCATTACCACAACCAAGTGAAAGTTTTCATCAGTAAGCCTTGCTAACTGAAAGTTTTTAAAGGCCTCCAAAAACCGTATGCATTCGACTGTAATTCTGAGCTAGAAGCCACATACAAAGTCAGACTAAGATAATGCAATATAAAAAATGAAGAACTCGAGTTAGCTGGTGAGTTTGAGCTCGGAAGATACCTAGTTCTGCTAACTCAGGACAAATAGGACGTAATAGTTTGTATTTTGATTCAACTTAATCTTTCATAGTTCAACAAATTTTCATTGTTCTGAGTGCCAGGAACCCAGCAGTGAATGGAAAAGAAAACCCTGCCTGCCTAGAGCTTACGTTAATAGTATATCTTATCTAAGTATGATAGTGTATATCCTATAGGTACTTATAATTATATATATGTACTTGCATACTTAAATATATTTATAAACTTATATATGCTTGTAAGTATAATAATATAATTATATATACTTAATACACTCCTGTGTGTGTATGATCAGTATAGAAAATTTGTACACACACACACACAAATTCCTTTAATCTAAAAATCTCCTTTGTGTCTTCAGAGGATTTTTGAAATGCAATTCTTAGTAGAAATACGATTTCCAAAACTAACTGTTGGAAAACAGATATTTTTCCCTCTCACTTGTCAGTTAGACAAAAGAGCTGTAGGGTTATGGGAAAGGGAAGGAAGGGAAGATTTGATGAAACTCTACAAGTGAACATAATTTGAGGAAACTCTCTTGGAGGCTTTATTAGATTTTTATTGCTGCTGCAACAAATTACCACAAATTTATTGCTTGGCAACAAGAGGAATCTATTCTCTTACAGTTCTGTAGATCAGAAGTTCTAAAATCAAGATGTTGGCAAGGCTGTGTCCCCACTGGAAACTCTAGGGGAGAATATATTTCCTTGCCTTTCCAGCTTCTAGAAGCCACCTGCTGTCCTTGGCTTGTGGTCCTTTCCTTATATCATACCAACCTGTGCTTCTGTGGTCAAATCTCCTGTGACGCTGTCCTTCCTGCCTCTTTCTTAGAAAGACCCTTGTGATTACATTGGGCCCACCCAGAGTATCCAGGATAATCTCTCAATCTCAAAATCCTTAACATAAGCACAAGTGCAAAGTCCCTGTTGTCATGTAAGGTGACATATTCACAGGTTTCGGGATTGAGACATGAACATCTTCGGAGGCCCATTATTCAACTTAGCACAGTCTGATGCATTCTATGAAATATTGAGTTTCTGACTTGAATATTTGCTTGTTTGTGTGGTGCAAGTTTGTAGGGATCAGGGATGCCATCTCTGGAGTTTCAGGCTCCCTAGGGCCTATAAAAACCTTTTTCAAACTACCCTTTGCTTGCATTGTTGCAGATGGCATTATGATCAGGGAAGAACTTCCTTGTTTTAGCATGAGCAGGGAGGCCATACCCTTCATCAGTTAAAATCAACAGATGGTGTAACTTCTTTACTTTTGCCATTAGGAGTCATATCTCTATTTGTAAACACACACACACACATATATATTTTTTTTTCTTAAAAATCTTTTCTATGTAGCCCTTACAGGTAGTGCTCCCAAATGAAATTTGTTAGGTTGCTTACATGTGGCCATCTTTTAGAATCAATTAGAATTGCCAGCATTATAGGAATTAATTGTAGTGTATTTTATATGGCACATTAACTTGTTACACAAGTTCTTGTGCTTTCTTCTTCTTATGTCAAAATTTATCGCCTCACTCGTCTGGGAGAATAAAATACATACAGAGTTACATTGTAACAAAGTTAGCTGCTTTTTAAAAGAACTTTAAGATTCTTCATTATGGATTTAGTTACATGAATGCCTCTTTGTCTTGACAACCCTAAAATATGACGAAAGTGAGTGGGAAAAGCTGGTGCTATATGGTTTCCCCTACGCCTACTTACATATCATGTTTACTGACATTCAATTTTAAATATTCAGAAAAATTTAAGACTGTTTTCCAGTGTTTTCTTTTTCCTGAGGAAGATTCTCCCTGAGCTAACATCTATGCCAATCTTCCTACTTTTTAGTGTGTGGGCCACCAGCACAGCATGGCTGCTAACAGAGCAGCATAGCTCTGCACCTGGGAACTGAACCTGGGCCACCGAAGCAGAGCATACTGAACTTAACCACTAAGCCTCCAAGGCTGGCCCCAGAGTGTTTTTGAAGAACATATTATGGGCTTATTAAAGTAAGGGCAAGATGGTATAGACCCATTTCTTCCTAAATTAAAAATTGTAAGTATAAGTAAATACAATTATAACCCTGGAAATAGCACATGAGGCAACCAAAGGAGATCTCTGAAAAGTGGTAAGAAGGTGAACTGATTAGGGACCCCAGGACTGGAGGATAAACACAGCCACAGAGTGTCTTACCACTCCCATCTGACAGAAGAGAGGGACCTAGATTCAGCATTTTCTGACCCCCAACCTAGGAAGAGATGGCAGCCCAGGTAGGCCCATTCCCCATGCAGACCGAACCAGAGCTCCATGGAAAACACAGAACTGGCAGGACTAGCAAGAGGATCTATTTGGGGGTCCACTAACAATAAACAACAAGGAAAATCCTCTCCTTCTTATCAGACCTGAGACTCCTTCCTCTACAGAGAGATGCTAAAGCTGTTGATGGCATTTTCAAGAGAGACCACAATAAGCAGACCAGTTTGAGAAGCCTCCTTGTCACCATGGGCCTGAAATACCCTCTCCCAATGACACCAGGGCAAATGTGGGCACATCCCACCACCTGGTCCAGGAAGTACTCTCTATGTCTCCAAAGGTAGGGGTATCCTAACACAGCAAACTCCCAACAGGGATGCCTCCGGCAGGCCTGACGCTTCCTGTCTGCACTGGGAGATGCCAGTGCAGGGAGACAGAACTGGCAGGAGGGACCCAGCCATGGAAGGAATCCTGACCCACAAGTCTCTTTTTCACTGTGGGCCTGAGATTTTCCTCTTCAACCCAGAGAAGAGACACTGGGGCACCTGGACGTGGAGGAGCACCAACAGAGGGATCCGAGCACAAAGAGACATCTGGCCACAAACATCTTCTCTTCGTTGGACCTGGGAATCCTTTCCTTCCCCAGGAGATAACCAGTGGCCCCACCTGAGTAAGCCTCTTAGATTCCTCCTCAGGCACCAGCAAGAGCCAGTGGGTGCCCCAGGGGCAGCAGACCAAAATAACACTGCAACTGCTCTGAAAATTAAACTATTAAGGAACTCAGCCCATCAAGTAGACATGGACCAGTGTGTTACATCCAAACAAGGGAACTACTTGCTCACATGAAAGATTTAAATAGGGTCTAGAGTCTGCTAACACAATAGATAGTATGTCCAGGATACAACTGAAAAGCACCCATCATACTGGGAACTAAGAAAATGACAACTTGAATGAGAAAAGACAATCAATTGACAGACATGAACACTGAGTTGAATCACATGTTGGAATTATCTGATGAGGATTTTAAAGCAGCAGTCATAAAAATCCTCAACAATGAATTACAAAATCTCTGGAAACAAATGAAAAAAAATGGAAAATCTCACCATAAACATAGAATTTATTTTTTTAAAGAACCAAACGTAGATTATAAAAAGGAAAAATACAGTACTAGAAATAAAAAGCTCACTGGGTAGACTCACTAGTGGAGAGGAGATGACAGAGGAAAGAATCAGTAAACATGAGGACAAATCAATAGAAATCGCCTAATTTGAAAAACAAAGAGGATAGACATAGGAAGCAGAAGCAGAGGAAGAGGAAGAAGAAGAAAAGAAGGAGGAGAAGAAGAATCAATCACTATAGTCCCTCATATCAATAAACTGAAAAGAAAAAAATCATATGATCCTATTAGTTGACAGAGAATAAGTATTTGACAAAATTCAACATCTACTCATATTAAAGACTCTCAGCAAGTTAGGAAAAGAGGGGAATTACCTTAACTTGATTAAGAGCAGCTAGCACCATACTTTTTTTTAAGTTAATTTTTACTGAGTTTATGATAGTTTACAATCTTGTGAAATTTCAGTTGTACATTATTGTTTGTCAGTCATGTGTAGGTGCACCCCTTCACTTTTGTGCCCACCCTCCACTCCCTTTTCCCCTGGTAGCCACTAGTCTGTTCTCTTTGTCTACATGTTGAAATTCCTCATATGAGTGGAGTCATACAGAGATCGTCCTTCTCTATCTGGCTTATTTCACTTAACATAATTCCCTCAAGGTCTTTCCATGTTGTTGTGAATGGGATGATTTTATTCTTTTTATGGCTGAGTAGTATTCTATTGTACATATATACCATATCTTCTTTATCCAATCATCAGTTGATGGGCACATAGGTTGCTTCCGCGTCTTGGCTATAGTAAATAATGCTGCAATGAACATTGGGGTGCATGGGACTTTTGGAATTGCTGACTTCAAGCTTTTTGGATAGATACCCAAACAAAAAGTAACAAATGTTGGAGGGGTTGTGGAGAAAAAGGATCCCTCATACACTGCTGGTGGGAATGCAAATTGGTGCAGCCACTACGGAAAACAGTATGGAGGTTTCTTAAAAAATTAAAAATAGAAATACCATATGACCCAGCCAGCTAGCACCATACTTAATGGTGAAAGGCTGAATACTTTTCCCCTAAGAATGAGAACAAGCCAAGGATGTCCATTCTTACCACTCTTTTTCTTTTTCTTGGTTAGAAAGAGGGTCCTGAGTTAACTTCTGTGGCCAATCTTTTTGCTTGGGAAAGATTGTCCCTGAGCTAAAACCTTGCCAGTTTTCCTCTATTTTGTATGTGGGGCACCACCACAGCTTGACTTGATGAGCAGTGTGTAGGTCTGCACCCAGGATCCAAACCTGTGAACCCTGGGCCACTGAAGTAGGGCATGTGAACTTAACCACTACACTACCAGGCTGGGCCCCGTTCTCACCACTCTTATTCAATATATTGCTGGAGGTTCTAGTCACTACAACAGGGCTTAGACATCAGAAAGGGAGATATAAAAATACCCCTGTTGGCAGATGATGTGATTTTCTATGTAGAAAATCCCAAATGAATTAATAAGGGAGTTCAGCATAAAAGATCAACACGCCTAAATTAATGGAGAGACATTCTCTGTTCAAGGATTAGAAGACTCAACATAGTAAAGATGTCAGTTATCCCCAAGTTTTTCTATAAGCTTAATGTAATCATAACACATTTTTTTATAGGCATAGTTAAGGTTATTCTAAAATGTATGTGGAAAGGTACAGGTCCTAGAATAGCTAAGACAATCTTAACAAAGAAGACGATAATGGAAGGAGTCACTCTCCCTGATATTTAGGACTATTATATAACTACAGTATTTAAGACAGTGTGGTGTTGGCAGAGGGACTGACACATAGATCAATAGAACAGAATACAGAATTGAAAAGTAGACCCACACAAATACGCCCAGCTGACTTTTGACATACATGCAAGAACAAATCATTGGAGGTTGGATAGTCTTTTAAACAAATCTGGTTAGTGTAATTGGACAACCACAGAAAAAATAAACCTCAACCTAACTGTCACAACTTATACAGAAGTTAACAAAGAATGGATGGTGTACTTCAATGTAAAACACAAAATATAAATCTTTTTAGAAAAAATAGGAGAAAATATTTATGACTAGGCAAAGAATTCATAGACTTGGCAAAAATCACAGTCAATCAAAGGAAAAATTCATAAATTGCACCTCACTAAAATAAAAAGCTTTTCCTCTATCAAATTTCATATGATACACATGAAAAGACAAGCTATAGACAGGGCGAAAATATTTGCAAACCACATATCTGACACAGGACTAACATCTATAACATAAAAAAGAACCTTCAAAAGCTCAAAATTGAACCACAAGGAAACAATCAAGTAGAAAAGAAGACATCAAGAGATGTTTCACTGAAGAGAACATGCAGATGGCAAGGAAGAAATGAAAAGATGGTCAACATCATTAGCCATCAGGGAAATGCAAATTAATACCACAATGAAATATCACTACACACCTAATGGAATGGTTAAAATAAAAAAGTGACAACAACAAATGTTGGCAAGAATGCAGAGAAACTTGATCATTCATATATTGCTGATGGGAATGCAAAATGATACAGCCATTTTGGAAAATAGTTTCTCAGTTTCTTATAAAACTAGACATGTAATTATACAGTCCAACAATTACACTCTTGGTGTTTATCCTAGAAAAATGAAAATTTATGTTCACAAAAAAGCCTGTACACAAATATTCATAGCAGCTTCATTTGTAATAGCCTCCAAACTGAAAATAATCTAAAAGTCCTTCAGCAGGTGAGTGGTTCAAAAAAATCTGTGGTACGTACATTCCATAGAAAACTGCTTAGAATATGAAGGAAAGAGATCTTGCTCCAAATAACCAAATAACTTAGATGATTCTCTAGGGAATTATGCTGAATGAAAAAGGCCAATCCCAAAAGGTTATAAGATTACATACTATATGATTCTATTTATATAACATTTTTGAAATGACAGTAATTTTTAAATGGAAAAAAATTAATAGTTCCCAGGAGTTAGAAATGGAATGAGGAGAGGGACAGGAGGGAGAGAGGTGTAGTTATAAATGAGCAACACTGGGAATCCTTGTGGTAATGGAACCATTCTGGGTCTTGACTTTGGTGGTAGATACACAGATCTACATAAGTGATAAAATTATATAGAATTAAATATAAACATGAGTATAAGTAACACTGGGGAAATCTGAACAGGATTGGTGAATTGCATTGCTGTCAATAACCTGTGATATTCTACTATAGTTTTACTAAATGTTATTGTTGAGGGAAACCAGGTGTATAGGCAGAAAAATGGCCCTTTAAAATTTCCATGTCCTAAATCCTGGAACCTCTGAATATGTTCCCTTACATGACAAAAGGGACTTTGCTTATGTGATTAAGTTAAGGATCTTGAGATGGGAAGGTTATGCTGGATTACTTGGGTGCATCCAATGTAATCACAAGGGTCCTTATAAGGGAAAGAAGGAGCCCAAAGAGTCAGAGATCAGGATGTGATGATGGAAGCAGAGGTTGGAGTGATGCAATTACTGGCTCGGGCCATGAGCCAAGGAACGAGGGCAACCTCTAGAAGCTAGAAAAAAGAAGGAAACAGATTCTTCCCTAGAGCCTCCAGAAGGAACACAATCATGCCATCACTTTGATTTTAGCTCAGTGAAATGCGTTTTGGACTTCTGCCCTCCAGAATGATCAGGTAATAAATTTACGTTTCTTTAAGTCACCAAGTATGTGGTGTTACAGAAGCAATAGAAAATTAATATACTGGGTAAAGTACATATGTTCCTGTATCAGTCCTCTGTATTATTCCTTAAAACTTCATGTCAATCTACAGTTATCTGAATAAAATTTTCAATTGAAAATATTATTGGGGCCTGCCCAGTGGTGCAGCAGTTAAGAGCGCATGTTCCGCTTCGGCAGCCCGGGGTTCGCCAGTTGGGATCCCCGGTGCGGACATGGCACTGCTTGGCAAGCCATGCTGTGGTAGGCATTCCACGTATAAAGTAGAGGAAGAAGGGCATGGATGTTAGCTCAGGGCCAGTCTTCCTCAGCAAAAAGAGGAGGATTGGCAGTAGTTAGCTCAGGGCTAATCTTCCTCAAAAAAAAAAAAAAATTATGAAACTGATCCCTGATATGAGCAATGCTAATCTGAGTTGTCTCAAAGCACGAAATCAAGATGGAAAGATAATGAAGGGGAAGAAAAGAAATTTCTTCTCTTGTTTGATGATTTATGATAATATCTAAGCTTTTTTTTTTTGGAAAAAATACTTATTAATGGCACTTTAACTTCCTTTCTATGGCACTTCCTATCTTCCTCCTTCTAGTACAGAACAGTGATAAAATGTAGGTTCTGGGGTTCCAATGCCTCAGTTAATATCTCAGCATCACAGAAGGGCTGTGAAATCTTGGGCAAATTCCAGGTTTTTCCATTGTAAATTGGAAATAATAAGAGTATCTTCTTCAAAGGGCAGTCGTAAAAAATTATTTCTGGAAATGTAATTGTGGTATATTGGTACGTAGTTTTGTGTATTTTCCTAAATTCTCCACCAAGATCCCCTCAACCACTCTTTTTTGTCTAGCCCGTGAACCTCCAAAATTTATCTATCCCTGTAATAGAAGGCCTTTGAAACGGCTCTCAATGATCCTGCCTTCTGATATTCATGTCGTTTTGTAAACCGCCACCCTAGGGTGTGTGCCAGAGTTAGTGACTTGCATTTATTGAATAGAATACAGCAAAATAATGAGATGTCACTTCAAGTATTAGGTCCCAAAAAACTGGTGGCTTAAATCTTGAGTGCCCTCCCTCTGGATCTGTTCACCTGCTTGCTCTGCTAACTCAAGCTGCCATGACATGAGCTGCCCTGTGGAGAGGCCATGAGGCATGGAACTGAGAGCAGCCTCCAGCCAGAAGCCAGAGACCACGTGAAGTCCTCAGTCCATAAGGCATAGGGAACTGAATCCTGCCAAAAATCCTGTAAGCGAGCTTGGAAGGAGATCCTTCGCCCCTGGAGCGTTAGGATGAGGCAAGAGCCACGGCCTACCCCTTGATTGCAGCCTTGTGAGAAATCCTGAGCCAAAAGACTCAGCTGAACCACAGTGAGACTGCTGACCTACACAAACTGTAAGATATTACATGTTGTAAAGAAACAATCTGAATGAGTCACCTTTTTTCCTGTCTAGAAGCTGGAAGTGTCAAAAGCCTAATGAAGTGGCATGAGTAGGTGAATAAACACCTGGTAAAACTGCCAGAGTATTTTTTTAAGAAACTATTTATTAACCCAGATTGATCTATTTTTGGTGGAATTGTATTCAGAGTAACAAAATAAAATAAAATTTTAGGCAAGGTCGATGATTCAGAGAGATGTGAGGAGTAAATAGAAAGATTGCTGTATATTTACAGGTCTGCCCAGGACAAGCCCCTTTAAGCCAGCTTTCTTCCCATTTTCTCCTTTTTTTTTTTAACTTCTGAAATAGATTTTTCAAGAGGATAAAGTACTTTTCCTTGTGTGTGGCAATAATGTCTGTATTGGGCATGGGGTGTGGGATGTTCCTGAAGCAAGAGCGATGGCTGCTGTAATTTTACAATGCATACTGGAGTTACATTATTTTCTCAGTGATGTAAAAATGTGCATTCTTTCATGTCATTGGCTATATAACAAGACTTGCCACTGAAATACCTATTGGCATTTGCTATAGTTATGTCCTTCCTCACCATCTTTGGGTACAGAATAAGGAGACATTTTTAGTTGTCTAAATTACTGTGATTCTGAGTCCTGATAGACCACTCCTGCCTCTCCAGCCACCCAAAGACTTAAGTTTGAGAGCCACGCAGGGACCACTCCATTCAGTGGAGTTCATTTTGATATCTACTTCCTTCCTAAAAAATTTTACAAAAAATAAAATGATATTATTCCATCAAAGATCCTTCATTCTTTTCTGGTGTGGTTGCTGTAGCACTGATACCATTCAGCAAGGTCTCCCTTGAAAATAATAATGCCCACCAGTGCAGCAGAAGCCTCTGACTGCAAATACAGAGATGGAGATTCTGAAGAAGGCTAAAGCTAATCATAATTTGAGTTGCCATATAAATGTGGCTCTGTGCCAGTGGTAAGAAATATGCAAGCAATCAAAGACAGCCAGTCATTGGTTGGTCCTGTTCCCTCGTCTATTCTCAGTGTTTCTCTACAGCCCAGGCAAGTCCCTAGCCTCTCACCTCTTCCCTTCTTGGAATAATGCATTTGTTGGCTTAAGTCACTGGATGCCATCACGAAATTTTGTGGGTGAAAGAAAAGAGTGTCTAAGGGGAAACAATCATTTCTTAGCATTTATACAATTATCCTAAGAAGATATATACAAACATCATAAACAGCAAAGTGGGTAATTGCTAAGGGAATTTAGTAATAAAACATCTCCATAAAATATCTCCTATGGCATAGGCTTGGAACTGACACACTATCTTTTATGCCCATGTACCATTGGCCAAAGCAGATCACAGGGAGAGAGCAATCTAAAAACTGAATCTGGAGAACACAAGCTAAAACTCACTTTTCCTCCATATTTGATGGTTGGATTTATGGGAGTCTGAAATATTTGTACCATTGTATCAACTATTCACTGCCTACTTGCATGAACCATAGAGAAAGAAGAAAAAAATTGACAGTAGTGGCCAAAATGACATTTGAAATTATATACTAATTTTATTTATACCTTGTCACAGGTAAATGGGACTGCTTCCTCAAACTCCCAAATTTGATAGCAGCCTAAATGGGTAAAGAAAATTTTCTAAATTGCCTAATTTATTTTCGGTGCATAGTCCATAAACAAGAGGATCTGCGGTCTTGTTTGAACAGCATTTTCATTAAAGGTATTACATCACAAAAATAAAATGGTGTATCAATGATATTATGAAATTAACTGCAATTTAAAGCCAGTTAACTCTGTGAAGGCATTTTGTCAATGAAATTAATGAAAATGAAAACAGATCCAATGTAAGTTAATTAAAAATTATTCATAAAAACAGTAGTGCTATCTTCCTCTAATTTAATGTTATCATTACCATCATATTTACCTTAAAGATATAATCATACATAAATTGTTTGGAGAATCCTGTGCACTCTTAGCAATGTGTATTATGAGGCAGTGGAAGATATTTATCCATTCAGACCAATGGACTGGTGAATCATATCCAACTTTATAGTCTCTACAAAATATTTTACAAATTGAATTTTGTCACCATCTTAATACCACATGAATGTGAAATGATTACCATTAATATAATAACAGCACATTAATATACAATGGATTAGAGACTTACTGTTACAAATCTACAATTAATCTTAGAACCATTCATTTCTCCCCTTCTAGTCAGCCAGGGTATAATACAGATCCCATTGAAATGACACTGAATTTGAAAATCAATGTGGGAACTTAACTGCTCTGCCACCGGGCTGGCCCCTGCACTATTTTATTTGCATGGTGCCTTCCATATGTTAGGCTCTCAGTACTTCAGAGGTATACAGGGGCCGGCCCAGTGGCGCAGCAAAGTTCGCACCTACCACTTCAGCAGCCCGGGGTTCGCAAGTTTGGATCCTGGGTGCAGAGCTATGCACTGCTTGTCAAACCATGCTGTGGTAGGCGTCCCACATATAAAGTAGAGGAAGATGGGCATGAATGTTAGTTCAGGGCCAGTCTTCCTCAGCAAAAAAAAGAGGAGGATTGGCAGCAGAGGATTGGCTCAGGGCTAATCTTCCTTAAAAAATATTAAAAGTAGAAAACAAAGAGGTATACAGATCCACTGACTTTATTCCCTCCACACATTGCTAATTACGCGTAAGCTATATGACCTGTTCTTTCTACAAAGGCAATAATGGAAGAAACTGAATTTTTGCATAGTGTTGTGTTGGTCTTCAACCTTACTTCACTACTGGGAATCATTGTCAGGGATTCAGCAGAATTAAAATGTGTGTCCCATAGTAATTATTTATTGTCTGAATTAATGAATTCACAGCACAGGGCCTGTGAATTTCTTTTTTTATTTAGTTATTATTAATGTCTATCTATGATGTACAGTTTAACCCGTTTACTGTATGATTATGAATTTTGATGATGGAGAGTAGCAGGAAGATGCCAAAATAGAACTCATTTACAGTAACTGCCTCATGACTATACTCATGACTTTATTCTCATTAACACTAACCAATCTGACTTACAAAGATAAAAGTAACTGTTTCCATTTGCATACACTTTTTTAGCTCTCTTTCCCCCTTGATTTGTTGGTTGTGGTTCCATGTCCACAATAATTTATAGTTAATTTACAGGTCTTGTAGAGAAGTACCCGGGTGAAATCTCCACTCACAGAGACTTCAACTAGTCTCCTATGTACTCATCCAACAAAAGAAGAAGAAGAGAAAGTACTTAGAGATGTTGAGGTCAGGGTTCTCTTATTTGATTTTTTCCAAAAGTACTCCACGTTATCTTTCACTCATCCAATATCTTATTGTTGGCCCACTTATAAAGGTTGACAAATTTGAGTGACTATGCTGATGCATTGGAAAGCTTTAAAATGAAACAAAAAAGTAGATAGAACATTAAATTTTGAGGAGAAAATGGACAGTTCATTCTGTGTACTGGATGTTTTGAGGTAATTGGATAAATTTTTAAATTAGTAGGAGATTAACAATTAATTTTTGTCATTAAAGTGTTAGTCTAGTGGCCAAACAATTAGGATTTTTGGAGGCTCAATAAAACATCAACAACACAGAATATCCCAAAATATCAATGACTTTTGATTCTTTTTTCAATTTTTCATAGTTGTCCGTACTTGTCAATTCAGACACGGATGTACAAGTGCTTGAGAAACTTTGTGTCCTACATGGTTCAAATTCTTTCCTTTCCCTCTCCTATAAACCTAATTCCAGAAAACGTATTACTTACCCTGGCTTAGCATGAGATTAGACCCAATATCATTAAGACAGCTGTTTGTTGAACTAAAATAAACTTTGTAGAAATTACAGGTATAGATCCTCCAATTAAATTCCACTGTCTACAAATACTATACCTAGCAAGTAATATGATCAAAGAGAGATTTCCACCTGGTTTTGCTTTCTTCCAAATCAAAAGTATATAATTTATACCCTAAATATTTTAGGACCAGAAAGATGGGTACAGTATGCAAAAGGTTGGCTTGCTGGGTAAGATAATATTCTCAAATAGAGTTTTGTACTATTTGAGCAAATTCATTTCTGCGGAAAGTTGCTGTGGCATAATAATCTTGATAAATAAGCAGGTTGTGCTTGTACGACTTGATCTTCAGTCCCATCATTTTATTGCACGCTTCTCGTTCTAAACCGTGGCAGGGACCGTGCCTTACTTATCTTTGTATCCTATGCATTCAACAGTTCCTGGTATATAAAAGGAATCTAAATAACTTCTGTCTAAGAGTAAGTCTAATAGTCTTGTGTTACTTTCTAACTTATTTGACTGCTTTGTACCTAAAACGTTTCCTTGCTCCCAACTTACCTTTTGGCAGAATCCTAATTTGGTTCATTTCTGCTAGATTATGTGACTGGGAAAGATGGTGGATCTTTATCAACTTTAAGTGAATCATAAGTGAAATCGATTCTCTTTACTGTTGATTGGTTTGGGAATAAGCGTTTGACTATGTCATGGCCAATGAACAAGGAAACAAATTGAACATGAGCAGTGGGGGGAGTGTGTCTGCGGAAGAGTTTCTGTAAATAAAGGGAGACAGAAATGAACCAGGCCTCTTTTTCCACCGGCATGGTTATGTATACATGCTATGTCTGGAACCAAGGCGTCTGATGGCTACTCTCACATGTTGACGATGGCAGAGCAGAAATTTTGCAGAACTTGAATGTGTGCCATTTTTAAGCTATTTAAATAAACAATTACAGAACTGACCTATCTGCAATTTCTATAAAATTCCTTATGATTAAATTAAAGTTCTTCATTCTTCAATTTTCTATGACATTGAGTGTGCCCAGTCATTCTAATTCGTTAGTTTCTGCTTTCCTCTGTGTCTAATGGTTTGTTTGTAGACATTTCTCAAAGTTTTCCTCTTGGTCCCTTATTTTCTGCAGGGGGTTCTTGGTGATTATATTTAGCTCACAGATTTACTTACTAACTCTATTTTGATAACTACTAAATCTTTGCTAACGTTTTGACTTCTCAACTTAGCTTCAGGCTCAAATTTCTACTTCTTATAAGACACTTTTGCTTGGGGTTTTTATAGATTTCTTCATATAAGAACTCATGATCTTTCCAGCTTCATCTTCTTGTCTTGGAGAGCAGCCTCCTGAGTATGTTGGCTCAAAATTTTACAGTTGTCTTTGGTTCCTTCTTCTTTTTCTCTTCACTTTCTCCAGGTAAGGAGCCACCAAATTCTGTAATTTTACCTCAACTGTTTCCTGAATCTATTTCAATTTCATAACTGCTGGTGCCAGCAAATGGGAGTTGCAGATTTGCACAGTATCTGGGGTAGAGCTATGATATAGTCTGAGATGAGTTTAGTTTTCTTGCTTTTGAAATTCAACTCTATTTTCTCAGATGTTTTTGAGGTCCATGAGGTATTCGGAAGTTTCTCTATAATGCACCTAGATTTGAATTACTTTTTGTTGTTTATGCTTGAAATGTGTTTTACATCCGGAATCATAAAATACAGTAGTCCTGTCTTATCCACAGGGAATATATTCCAAGATTCCCAGTGGATCACTGAAACCGTGGATAGTATCAAACCCTGTATAGACTATGTTTTTTCCTACACACACATAATTGTGATCAATTTTAATTTATAAATTAGGCAGAGTAAGAGATTAACAACAATAACTAATAATAAAATAGAACAATTACAACAATATACTGAAATAAAAGTTACCATAGATCTTAGCATACAATTTTTTTTCTTTCCTCATTAAGTCAAGAATTTTCATCTTTTCACTTAAAGGAAGCACTTTGTGGTTTCTCTTTGGCATATCACAATTGCCAGCATCACTACTCTTGTGCTTTGGGGCCATTATTAAGTATAATAAGGGCTACTTGAACACACGCACTACAACACTGTGACAATCGATCTGATAACCAGGACAACTATAAAGTGACTTAGGGCGTAGATGGCATGGATTCCCTGGACAAAGGGATGATTCACTTCCTGGGTGGCAGGGAGTGTGACCGTATGAGATTTCATCATGCTACTCAGAATGGTGCACAATTTAAAACTTATGAATTGTTAATTTCTGGAATTTTCTTTTAATATTTTCAGACCTAAGTTGACTGGGGGTAACAAACTGTGGAGAGCGAAACCGCGGATAAGGGGGGACGACTGTACATATCTTTCATCGATTCCATAGCATTCTTGTAATATTTGCTCTTCAGATTCTTCTTCCCTTTCATTTTTTCTATTATTTTCTTTTTGAACAAGATGACATTTGACATTTTTTCCTTTCTACATACCACTGTTCGAGTATCAACTTAACATTTTTCTCACAGTAATTGCATTTTACTTAACTGAAGGAAATTTATAAAAACCTACCGCAAATGGAAATGTGGTATCAGGAGCCAAAATAGCAATAGCTCTGCCAGGCACTGCTCTAAGTATTTACATATGTTGACGCATTTTATCCTCACAACAGCCATTTGTGCCACTGTTGTTATTATCCCTGTTTTATAAATAAAGGAAATGTGGCACAGAGGGGTGAAATAACCTGTCTTTGGTCATCCAGCTCATAAATGGTAGAATCAGCATTTGATTCTGAAGCATAGGCTTCAGAATTTATTATTTTTAAATAGTACATTCAGTGGTTACACATCACACCATCCCAGTGTGTTCCTCCTTCAGGGTTCTCAGATATTTCTTTGTGAACTAAAAGAGATAATTTAGTACCAGAATTCAATCTTATTTAATTCAAAAAGTACAATTGAATGCATAGCAGTGAGCTAATGAAGAGGTTTGAAGAGAAATTGGCTCAATAAAAATAATTAAAAATACTACTCAACCATAAAAAGGAATAAAATCGTCCCATTCACAACAACATGGATGGACCTTGAGGGAATTATGTAAGTGATATAAGCCAGATAGAAAAGGGCAATCTCTGTATGACTCCACTCATGTGAGGAATTTCAACATGTGGACAAAGAGAACAGATTAGTGGCTACCAGGGGAAAGAGGGGGTGGGGAGTGGGCACAAAAGGTGAAGCGGTGCACCTACAACATGACTGACAGACAATAAAGTACAACTGAAATTTCACAAGATTGTAACCCATCATTAACTCAATAAAAATTAACTTAAAAAATAAAAATAAATTAAATAAATAAAATAAAAGTCTACATCTAAAGTGAGGAAAAGAGATAACTCCAGTTAATATATAGTTGTTTCTTTTTATCAGTGTTTTAGGATGTTTTCTGCTTTGGTGTCATTAGCACCCAAGCACACAGAAAGAGCAGCATCTCCTGCCCCTCCAGTTGGATTGTCCAACTCAATCGAGTAAGGAATACATTTTAGCACCTTTATATCTAAAATGTAAACATCATTGTGAAGTACAATTGAAGTGTACTTTTAAGCTTATTAAAAGTCCTGCGGATTGCTGAATCTGATAAGCGATGTTAACATGATGCTACGTTCTTCTTTGAAAATGCAAAATCATTTTCCTCCTTGGAGAAGGTGGAATGGGAGCCCCGGTTCACCTTTATATAATTTTTAGAAGATCAGGCACTTCTGCTTCTTCTATTCATAAGAGAGGTGGTAAGCTGATAGAAACAATTGCTTTTTATTTACTGGCCATTACAGTTGTAAAATACTGCAGACATGAGCCTAAATAAATCAGCTCCCCTCAGATGAATGTGCCTGAAAAGAAGCTTTCTGCCAAGGTTTCTTCACCTCGGCAGTATCTCTCTGGAGTACTCTTGCTTTGTCTTTGGCAGCTCTTCTGAATTTCTTTTGCTTTTAATTCTGAGTAATTCTCAATGAGAAGACAAACGGAGGCTCAGAAATTTAGAGTGGAAAGCGAATTTGGCGGTTTTATCAGTTAGGTCATCTGTATCAGGATTCTTTCTGCTGCAAGTAACAGAAAACATGATTCAAACTCACTTAAGTGGAAAGGGAATTAATGCTCTCTATAAATTAGTAGTCCATATATAAATCAAGCTTCAGGAAGGGCTTGATCTAGTGGTTCAACTTCTCATTAAGGACTGCACCACTTTCCATTGCTCCACTCTTTGTTTACAATATGTGTTTCATTCTCAGGTTCTTTATGGTTCCCCTCACAAGGAGTTGGAATGCATTGATTTACTTTAGACAACCAAAATGTATTCCTTCATTTCGCAGTACAGCCAACACCACCCAAACTACATGGCTTCTCTTCAAATGGAGATTCACAACTCTGAAAGATGTGGGGAAAATAGATGCTGGGAAAGAAGCCAAAGAATATTTATATTATCAACCCCATTATTTTACAGATGAGAAAGAGACAACTCTGAACTACAAGATGGAGGAAAACCATCTATTCCACAACTAAATTTATGTGACCAGAAATAAATGTTAAATTTATTAAGCCAATGAGATGTCAAGGTTTATCCCTAACAGTAGGGAAATGCAGATTTTGTCCATTCAATCATCTTTTCAATATGCATTTTGAGTTTCAGTCATTGAGCTAGGTACTGGGGATGAACATACTCTCCAGCTCTCTCTCTTAGAGAATGCATGCTTTGACTCTTAATCTCTTTGATTTTTAGATTTCTGAGTGACTGACTGAGGTTTCTACTCAGCAAAATGGGAGCAATGAGGAATGAATGTGATGATGAAAGAAATCATTCACTGATTAGTTAGCTAGCCCATGCAGACATGGAGCTACAGCTCCATTTTCTCCTGGGCTGGGAACATTGCCACATTGCTTCTTACCCACTCCTTGAGGTAGTATAAACAAGGCTTTTTTTTTTTTTATGAAGATCAAAGTAGAATGGCGTCTTTTCAGACTGCGGACTCACCCTCAGGAAGATGTTAACTAGTATCTAAAGCTGTCAGCCCTTTTGCATGGAGCTCATTTAATCTATAATCTTTATTGAGGGTCTGTTGCACGTCAGGTGGTCTTCTGGGTAACTGAAGATGTAGTTAACAAAACAGACATATATGCCTGCCCTCATTGTATTTACATTAGAATGGTACAGAAAGAAAATCAACAAATAAATAAAATATATAGTAGATCAAATGGTACGAGTGCTATGGAGAAAAATAAAGCAGGAGGGGGGAGAAGGAGGGTGGTATATGATAGATTTGTGTTATGGTTAAGAAGCTAAGTGACATAAATTTTCAGATTAATGTCTGGTTCAGTTGTATGATTCTAATTCTGGGACATAGTCTTCCTTAGTATGGGAACATAGCCCAACGAAATGAGAGCTTAAGTGTTGGAATGTCTCTAGGTAACCTTGCTTCTTAAGAAGATACCTTCATGACTTCCTCCCTCTTCCTCTTCAAGTCTTTGTTAAGATGTCACTATTTCAAGCTGTGTGTGCTGACCAATTTATTTACAATGGTATTACCTGCTCACATGCTCCTCAGTCCCCTTCCCTCCTCCAGTTTTATTCCATACTGCTTATTACCTCCCCACATACTACATGATGTATACGTTTATTATGTTTCATGGATATTTTCTCTTTCTTCATATAAGTGTTAAAGTTTCACAAGACAGGGACTATTTGCCCCTTTTTATCATTGTATCCCCAGCATCTAGAACAAAGTAGGCACTCAGTAAATATTTGTGGAAGGAAGAGAAGGGAGAGACAGAGAGGCAGTAGAGTAGAACGGTCAGAGCACACATTTTGGAGATTGACAGTCTTGGTTCAAGTATGACCGTAGTCAGTTGATACAAGCTCTTTGTGCTTTGGTTTATTAACACTATAAAATGAAACTCAGTAATAATGTTTTCCTGAAAAAAATCATTGTAGGAATGACACATAATAAGTATGTAAAGCTCCTACCCTATTTCGTAACCTAAAGAAATAATAGATGCAGCTGTTGCTGTTGATGGCATTCTGCTAATGCTGTTTCATTATTTGACAGATATTCATTGGATCCCTAATAATGTACTAGGCACAGTGCTAGGCTAATGCTGACATCAGCAAATTGCCAGACCCTTTCCTCTGGCCCTATAGTACTGGAGCTCCATTCCCTGTTCCAGAGTTTTATTTCCAGTGTGGAATCTTCTAAAGCAGCGAATCTCAAATCTGGTTTTGAATTGCACGATCTTAGAGGATTTGTTAAATACAAAGACCCAGTGGGCTGGAGAGGCCCACCAGCAATTCTTACGGATCAGGTCTGGAAGGGAGAAGCGTGAGGTATACTTTCAACATTCAACAGTTTAGGGAAGATCTGTTTGTAAAAGTAGGTGTTTTTAAAGACAGAGTTTTAGGAAACACTATCCTAAAATATATCTAACGATTGTCTTAAAATGGTCCCAGAAAGATACATTTTCACTCTGGCCTTGAATTTCTGAGATTCAACGCTTATCAGAAACAAGGAATCAATCTTTAAGAAGACAAGAAGTGGTAACAGGGGGAGGTTTTTAAGGAGGCTATAGAGCAGGGAGAAGCAAGATATAGCCAACTTTCTAAACCCCTCAAATAGTATTTGATAAAAGATCACCTTCTTCTGACATTTATCGTAGGTCTAGTCTATTAGTGGACACAATTACACAACTGATCGCATTATTCTGGCCATATGTGTAACCTATTAGTGGTGACTACATCAACTTAGGCAACACAAATGATAGTGGGGTTCTAGTCATTCTGTTCAGAGGTATGGTCAATATAATTTTTCTTAACTTCCAAAAAAAAAAAAAAGATCACCATCTTCTGTCTACCTGGGAGTTAACTATTGATGCTTTTCCCAATTTTTAGGGTTTTTTTTTTTCCTCTCAATTAAAGGAAGGAATCTCTAGTCCCTGTGACATTGTGAAAAGAGTTTGGAAAATGCAAACCTTCCCGTTATCCCAAGTGGGAATGTTTCATGCTTAGGCAATTTGGCTCCAGGGCTGCAAAATACTTCCGGAAAGCCCTTCTGGAAAGCTCTTGAGTGCAATGGACCTGAAGGGTGTTGTCTTTACTTTTGATTTACTGGTCTTTGCACAAATCAGCCTTGGGGCAAAATACATCATAGTCAACTTGGAGGTTTTGGCCTTAACTTTGGTCTCTGCTCAAATTCCACGTCAGAAGAGACTCAACAGGATATTTCTACTCAGTTAAGACTTTTATCTAGGAAAACTACCTTGTAGGAAATATTAGCTGAGAATTCTTTTTTTAATTATTATTTTAAGAAGAAATTATTTATGTAGCTAGCTAGTTAGCTATCTGCCTACCTACCTATAGATATTAATATTAAAGTTGGTTATCACCTGATGGGGGAATGTGGTAGTTGGGCATTCAGCTTCCTCAGAGGGAGGAAAGAGGTAATTTATGGATGGGACAAGTACCCATGAGTAGAAAAAAATAAATGAATATGAGGATTCTCTCTCCACAAAAGAAAATGAGAACTTTCAAAAGAAAGATGAAGATGACCCAGGTGATGAGGAAGTTAGGGAAACTGACTTGTAACGAGATTACAGAACCAAGACAAATCCCATAATTGAGAGAAAAAAGAATCTATGAAACAGAAATCTGGCTAACATTTAGAAGATAAAAGCAAAATGCCAGAAAGATAAAGAAAAATCTAATCATCGTCATCATGTGTGAAGGATTTGCTAATGATAAACGTGATGCCAGTTTGGAAAATGGTACATACGCTGGGAGATTATTACACTGTGGAGCTCCAATAATAAAGTTGTGCTGTATATCCAGAGATGAAATTACAGACCTACCATCTGTTTTCCTGGTGATCGGGATTCATTTGGACATTCCAGTTTATATTAATACTGCACATTTGCAAGACAAGAGCCAATGGCTCCTGTCTGTTTCCACGGCCCACGCCAAGTTATGCATGAGTACAGCTCAGTGTCCAGACAGAAAACTAGAAACGCTAACTTTGGCACTTTATTTGTTGTGTAGGTTTAGACCAATGGTTCTCCACTAATGGGCGTTTTTGTGCCACACAGGACATTTGGCAATGTACGGAGACATTTTGGTTTACACTACTTGGGGAGAGGGAGGTGCTACTGGCATATAGTATGTATGTGGCCAGGGGTGCTGCTAAACATCCTACAATGTTCAGGTCAGCTCCTCACAACAAAATATTATCTGGCCTAAAATATCAATAATGTCAAGGTTGAGAACCCTGATTCAGACTAGTGGTTTAATTTTTCTGAGTCTTTTTCTCCCATCCTTATATGAAAATAATTTCTTACAGGGTTAATGTAAAGAATTAATGAGATGACATATATACATTGCCTGAAAAGTGGTAGATGTTTACTGAATTTTGAATATGAACATTTAAAACTGTTTGTCTAGTTATAAAGTGATTCTAAAACCTGTGAAGTAGGATGGAATAGTTTTGAGTGTGACAAATTGACTTCATATTATAAGTGACACTGAACGGCACCATTTGGGGGAGGAGAACTGTATATTTATTTTATGTATTTTATATCATTATATATTTATTTCCTACTCTGTACCATGGGCCAGACCTTTATATAAGAAGGGTACATCAGGGGCTGGCCCCGTGGCTGAGTGGTTAAGTTCGCGCACTCCGCTTTGGTGGCCAGGAGTTTCGCTGGTTCAGACCCTGGGCGCGAACCTGGCACTGCTCATCAGGTCATGCTGAGGCGGCGTCCCACTTAGCACAACCAGAAGGACCCACAACTACAATACACAACACATGTACTGGTGGGCTGTGGGGAGAGGAAGAAGAAGAAGAAGAAGAAAAGAAAAAGATTGGCAACAGATATTAAGTCAGGTGCCAATCTTTAAAAAAAAAAAGAGAAGTGTACATCCATCTCCCATCACCCCTCAAATTATCAAATATGTATCAACAGTTTAACATAAGTAGATTTATACCATTGGAGAACATCACATTGTTTTTAATAAGCTAACATGTTCTACATATGTTGGAGAGAAGATGTATTTTCTAAAAGCTCTTTGGCCAAGGCAGCACTGTTTTTCAAAATCTCTTAAGATTCCATATTAAAGTAAGTTATTTGAAAATAGTTTGGGAAATGCTGAGGTGAAGGAAGGAAAGAAGGAGGACAGGAGAGAGAGTGAGAGAGAGAGAAAAAAAAAATCTATATACAAATATATATATATTTGTATCTCCCCTAGGTGAAATGATCAGGATCAAATGAAACCTTGTAACAGTAATTGTTGAGGCATAAGTACCTGTCATCAAGAGGGTGGACAGCCACGATCTGGAATAGGAAACAATGACAAGGTAGTGAGCGGATATTTGATCCAGAAGACCTAATGCAGACAGGTGCTTAAATTGCCCTCACCTTAACTATGTTGGCCTAATTGAATGAAACACTGAGAATTGGACTTGAAAATGCATTTATAGTCCGGAAAAGTTACTCATCACAGCTATAATATTCTTTTTTGTGACTCATATGCACATTCAGCCAAGCTGCTCTTTCTGGTCATATTCTGCAGTCTTGAAGACTTTTCTCAAACTTGAGTCAGAGAAATCTGAAGGGATTGGAGTAGAGGAGGACGTCTCCCACTCTGCTTAGTGCTTCTCAAACTTAGCTGCACATTGAAATCACTTGGGGATCAATAAACAGTACTGAAGCCAGTTTCTCTGCCCACCACCACCATCAGAGATTTTAATTTAATGACTCTGGGGCCAGACTCGGTACCAGAAGTTTTATATCACCCCAAGTAATTCTATGGGGCAACAACCTAGTTAATGCCTCACCAAGAATGCATAAAAATTAAAAAGCAAAGAGAGAAGACTCATCTCTCTCTCTCCTTTTGTAAGGCATGCTAAGAAGCCATGGGGACATCATGAACAAACTGGATGGTAGTAACTCCTGAATAAAAGTAGTCATAATGAAAACAAGAGCTAACATTTACTAAATACCTACCCCTTTCCAACTTTGTCAGTGTGCTTTACCTTCGGTAATCTATTGAAGTCCTCCAGCAACTCTGGGGCAGATTTTGCGATGCTCATTATGGAGATCTGTTACCTGAACAGACAGGTTAACTAACTTGGCAAAGTCACTCAGTAAGAAGCACACCAGTTTCTGAGCTCGAAAAAACTAAAACTAAGCTCTTGAGTACACCAGAATCCGGTCTTGTTAGAAAAGTCTAGTGGTTCTTTATTCTGGATGAACACTAGAATTTCCTAGTGAACCTTAAAAAAAACTCATGCTGTTTTTTAGGGTAGTGAAAACATTGTGTGATATTTTAGTGGTAGATACTTGACAATATGCATTTGCCAAAACCCACATAAGTTTACAACTCAAACACTGAACCTTAATGTATGCCAACTTAAAAAATCAATTAGGAGATCAGGGAATCCCTAGATGGAAGGTAGACTAAAGAAAGAATCTTTTATGAATGTGTACTTTCACTGAAGGAGGTGGAGGGAAAAGGGCTGCACTAAGTAACTTTGGGATTGAGTAGAGACTAAAGACTACAGGCAACAGGAACTGCACATAAGAACTGCACTCTAGTTGAAGTTATTTTCTACAGAGGCACAGGGTAACAATTCTGAAACCACTATACGTGTAAACTGAAGTTGAACAATGAAGTAAGTAGATGGTGAATGGTTGGAGCCAAGGTTCTCACTGCTGGAGGAGGAGGTTGTAGATAAGCAAGGGAAGAAGTCTAGAATGATTCATGGGGTAATGGATTAGAGTTGGAGACATCAGTGTGAACTCGTGTTTAGTTTAATATAGATACATGTGTATTTATTGGTTAGTAATATACAGGTATATTTTCTAGCTCTGTCCTCTGAGAGGGCCTAGAACCAACAACACCTTGGAAGCAATGGGCACACTAAGTTCCCAGATATTGCCTTCTAATCCCATTCTCCAACAAAGGGAACAAGGGCGTCTTGGAGAAGTGGTTGATTCTAAGACTAGGGCAGGGAATACGCAAGATGAAGCTAGATCTCCAAAAACAAAATGATAGGGGTATGTAAAGAGAACACAGAAGCCAAATAAAAGAGCTCTCAATAGCCAATCTTGCAACAACTTGAACAGCAAAATAAATAATATTGGAGTATAACACAGAGTATAAAGTAAATATCCAAGAGTTCAGACTGATATAAATAAACAATTGAATAAATAAATACATAGTAGAAAATAAACAAATCTCTTGATAGAAGAATTTCAAATAATTTATGGAGTTATTCTTCCCTCGAGGAAATGGAATATAACTACCTTCCCCATAAGTGTGGGCTGCACATAGTGACTTCCTTCTAAAAAGTGTGGTAGCAAAGGAGGAAGAAATTGTACTTTTACAGTGGAGAGATCTGATAAACATTACCTTAGCCAAATGACCAAGGCCAATATCAACAGTAATGTCATGTTGATGGCATGTCCTCTTGATATGATATGATGACAATGGCACTTTACCCCTGCAGTTTTTCTCCCAAAAACCCATAACATCAGTTCAATCATGAAAAAAATCAGACAAATCTCAGTTGAGGGACATTCTACAAAACACCTGACCAGTCCTCCTCAAAACCGTCAAAGTCATCAAAAACAAGAAAGTTTGAGAAACTGTCACAGCCAAGAGGATCCTAAGGAGACATGATCTGTAAATGTAATGTGGTATCCTAGATGGGATCCTGGGACAGAAAAAGGAGATCAGATACAAACTAAGAAAATCTCAATCAGGTATGGGCTTTAGTTAATAATCATGTATCAATTTTGATACGCTAATTATAACAAATTATCATATTAACGTTAGACAATATTAGAGGAAATTGGGTCTGGGGCAGATGGACAGTCTCTAAATTACCTTTGATACTTCTTGTAAATGCATAGCTATTCTAAATTTAAAAGTTACGGAGACAAACAAACAAAACAAAACACCTATGTCTTGGGAATACCTTTAGCGCCTCCGATTTAATTTGTCTAAGATGGATCTTGAGTACATGTATGTTTCAAAAAAGCCCAGGTGATTCTAATAAGAATCAAATGAGGATTGAAATCCATTGAATTAGACACTTCCATGGTACAACTTTTTCTTTCCAACAGGTCCTAAAATTTGCCTCTTCAGACCAGAGATCTACACTCTTCCCCATAGGTTCTTGCCACAAGTGATCAGTAAAAGCATCTCTTTTTTGGATCAAAGTTTTTGAAAATACAAGCCTGAGTGCTTTGATAAAACTCAGACAATATTTCTAAATTTAGTAGTATGACCTGATGTCAATTAGCAAAGAAATCATGTAATCTCTTAAATTAAAAAAAATAATAAAATTTATTAACTGAGATTACAGTCTAGAAGTTTCATTCAATTCAAAGATGATGGTGCCTGAAAAGTGACAATTGAAATGACTGCCTGTTTAGTAACTTTAGCAAACTTCTTTTTTTCTGTGCACAAGTTTGGTTTTGAAATCACAGGCGATCAATATAAAAGACAGCAATTAAAAGGACAGAATCATAAACCTTTGAGATTATCCAGTCTAGTGATTTTCCTCTGTGCCACATATTTCTTGGGAGCCTTTCTTGGTTGTTTAGATGAGTTCTATAACTCCACTCTTCTTCAATCAGAGTAACTCCGATATAACCAATTTTATTTTTTCTGATGTTTCCACATAGTATTCTATTTAAGAAAAGACTTCTGTTGCTAAGAAAGAATTTAAAGCCACCAAACTAGTCCAGGTCCCTCAATTTGCAGATGAGGTATCTGAGGCCCAAAAGAGTCAAAGACACTTGGTTCTGGTGTCCAGTTCTGTCTATAGTATACATGCAATGATGTCTAACCTTGTCTCAACATGAACATCAATGATGGCAGCAAATCCAAACCTTGTAAGGTCTTGTGTCTGGGGCTGTTTGATAACCAGACGAGCTCAGTTTATAAGCTCAAAAATATTCAAATGTGAACACTAAATTCTGTTATTTATGTCCATCTCTCTTCCTTCTCAGTATCATATATGTTGGCATTCCTTTTATTTTTCTTTTAAATTTTATTGTTTTTGAGGAAGATTGGCCCTGAGCTAAAACCTGTTGCCAATCCTCCTCTTTTTGCTTGAGGAAGATTGTTGCTGAGCTGACATCTTTGCCAATCTTCCTCTATTTTATGTGGAACGCCACCACAACATGGCTTGACAAGTGGTGTTATGTCCATGCCTGGGATCAGAACCTGTGAACTCTGGGCGGCCAAAGCAGAGTGTGTGAACTTAATCACTATGCCTCTGGGCTGGCCCAGGCATTCCTTTTAAAGGGCAGGTTCCATTATGTTTCTTTGGCTTGACTTTCTGTTTCAATTGGATGTTGACCCTAATTGAAATAAGACACACCTATAAATATATGAATCCTGTATATCTGACTGTGCAGGTTCCCCCAGTAAAACACGGCCTAAAGTCTTTCTAGCATTGCCTGAGAATTGGTAGGGAGTGCTGAGCTCAGCTTATATTCTTCTTCAATAAAGGAAAGTCTTTTTACTACCACTTTTTAAGATCTCTGACTAGACCTAAGCCATTTGGTTTCAGAGTTGCCAAAATATATTGCTGAAAACTCTGGGTAAATGGCTTCTTAGAAATATTACCTATTCAACACAATAAAGTTTGAAGCTAATCAACTCCAATGAGATGATTCAACTCCTTACACTCAAGAACCCCCTTAGCTTTTCTTTTTTTTTGAGGAAGATTAGCCCTGAGCTAACAGCTGTGCCCATCTTTCTCTACTTTATATGTGGGACACCTGCCTAACAAGCAGCGTGTAGATCCGCACCCAGGATCCGAACCAGCAAACCCTAGGCCTCCAGAACGGATTGCATGAACTTAGTCACTATGCCACTGGGCTGGCCCTGCCCTGAACTTAACTTTCAACAAACATACCAATGTACAAAGAGCTTTGGCCCGTCTGGTAGGTACACTTCTAAAAGCATTAGTGCTTGAAAAACGCTCAGCTACAAACACAGCCATGCTTTTGTTATTACCAGTTTCTGAATATGGCTGAGGAGAGAAAACACCACTGTTTTTTTTTAAAAAGCCTATAATAAGACAGAAGTATCAGATAGGATATGGCCCTGAGGTGACTTAACTGTATAACTCTTTCAAAAGTTCTCAAGACTGAATTACCGTTAGTCTTTGACTCAGCATTTTACAAGCTAATGCTAGAACATCTACTTTGGCTTTATTAAAAACCCTTGAGAGAACTGTAATTCTATTTATGGAAGTTTTTTAAGGAATTTAAAATTTCTGGAAAGAAAAATACTGGGTACTGTAAGTACATTTTGCTGAAAATGTCATTTAATTGACTCAACTGAGTTGAATTTAACTTAGAGGTAAAAATTAGTGGGAGAGTGGAGAGAAACAGCAACGCTTCATTGATTAGAAAATGTGTACCCACATGTGTGGGTTTCCTAGATAACTGAATCTTGCTCCCTTATGCATTTTTTAACCCCCATTATTTTGTAAGGACGTCTGCACACTTTCCTGCACAGAGGGCATTAATCATAATTATACCATTAATATGTTGAAGGCAGGCTCTCATCTCAAAATGTCTGGGTTCGAATTCTAGCTCTGTAACTTGCTAACTCTGTGACCGTGGGCATATTACCTTCTCTGAGCCTTAGAATTCTCATATATAAAATGGAAATAATAATAGTATACCTCTCTCACAGATTCGTTGTCAGGATTGGAATAAAATAATCCATGCAAATCACTTAGTGCCTGGTATATAGTATAAAAGAAATATGTAGTATTAGATGTTATTGCTCTTGCTATTTTTATGGTGATAATTTAATACACAGCCCAATTCTATCTTTACTTGCCTGTCAAACTGTCAGCTACTGCTTTTCTAGCATTTTCCACCATCCCCCTGCCACATATCCCTTCCCCAAACCCTTCTATTTTCTGCTCCTTATTTGCCATGGCTTGGAAAACTAGAGAAGTTCAATGATTATAATAAACTACTGAAGATTTAATAGACTCTAAGTAAGAGAGTTAAACCTTTAGCTTTAACATAGGAGTTTGGAGAAGGTCTTTTGGCTCTGCGTCACTTTTTATTTCAGATTTTGGGAATTTGTTATATGGAAGTTGCTGGAAATCTGATTTGTTGTTAAATGTGCATAAATTATACATATACAACTTAATTCTACATGCTTTCTCATTACATCATAGTCTGTACATTTTGTTTTAGCAATGTAAAACCAAGCCCCTCATTTTCTTTTAATATATAATAATTACTTATACATTTATGACAACTGTCTTATACAGAATTAGCATATTTAGATTTTTGAGTAATATGACAAATAGAGGTAATTTTTCACATAAAATCAATATTCCAAAAACTCTTAAAATGACTTGACAAAAGAGAGGAAAGACCTCGCACTAATTTCGCCATTCTAATACATGGATTATTGCTAGCTTTGTACATTCTCTTCTAGTTCTTATGCATAAACACACAAACTCACATAATTTTGATAAAAGAACATAAATTTATAAAAGCTAAAAATATCATGTTTTTCTCACCATATTTTTGTCTGAAAAACTTTCACGTGGACATTATAGATCTGAAAATAAAGGATTCTTCTCAATAATGAACTCAATACTTAGCCAACAAGGAAACCAAGATGTTCCCTTTCCAATGGATTTGTTAGTCAATTCCAGACAAAGAACAAAGCATAAGAAATACATATGCTAATTTATAGATAATAGTGGTAAATATTTCAAGTGAAAGCATTTTCAGAACCTTTTCTCTCCAATTATTCTCCTCTCTACTTATGTATATTTTAACCACATATTGACCCAAATTATTCGATGAAAGACCAGAAAATCATTTTTCTTGAAGGTTATAAGCATCGTACAGTATTTAATCAAACAGTGAAACAAGATTCTGGAAAGTGATTATAGTCGGTTAGCACATATACATATGTGGATTGGAACACTAGAAATTTAAATTGGGTCAAGAATTTTTTTTAATCTCATAGACTTCTTCCCTGGCCTGCTGAGAACTTTTTTTCCCCCAATGGTCATAGTTTATTGTCCCTGAGTTGGGAATGGTTTGGCTTGGGTAATTGTGTTCAATAACGTTCTCTCTGAAATACTGGATGTTCTAGACTGAGCTAGAAATTCTCATATGTGTATGAAATGGAAAGAAAATGGGCCATACTGGTATTTTAGTGTTAGAGGTATATGTTTTTAAGAATAGGAGAGGGAGGAAGTCTCATTTCTTTTCAAATCTAGGGGCTTTCGTAAATAATTCATAGTTATTAAATGAAAATAATTTATATGAAAAATTATGAATGATTCAGAAGAGCTATTAGCCAAGGTTGCATCATATTATAATTAGCCATGTTTAAAATAAATAAATAAATAAATAAGCAAGCTCTAAACATTTTTTAGACATGATATAATTTATATTTGGAATATCATTTGTTCTTGATTTAAATATGTTTGTGTCTTTAACATTCAGTATAACAATAGGTGGGTAATACAGATCATCAATATGATCTGTAATTCCACAAATTGCCAATGTCTCTGCCATAAGTGTTCAAGAGTTTAGTGCAAGCACATTGAACAGTCATCACTATTCAAAGAGAAAAGCTGCAGCCCCTCCCTTTAGCGAATTTCTTCTTTAAATGGGCCATAAATCTGCTTTCTTCTTTCGGTAACAAATGACATAAAGCCCACTTGTATCCCTGAAGCTCACATCAGTGATTCTCTAGTCCAGCTGAAAATGACTCTCTGGTTCACCATGATAAATCCATTAAGCAGGCATATTTCAGGTCACAACTTTCTGATAAAGTGAGTCCATGATGAAAATATAATTAGAGTTGAATTGTTCGGACTCCTGAGCCATCCATAAATATAAAATAGCTCCTTTTCATAGCTCCCAGTCCCCTACCTTTCCATATTGGAATTAACAGCTGCCATACAACCTACAAATGAAATATCCAATTTTTGATAACACCTATTCTTTTGGGCTCTGACCAAAGAAAGACTCCATTAAGCATCACCATTGGCTTGGCACTTACAAAGGCTAATTTGATCCTTTCTTCCAGGTCATTCTGCATCATCTCATCTCAGTCTTGATTTGGAGGTTACCAGAGGAATTAAAGGAATCAAACTAAAGTTTCTCTCCTTCACATTTTATTGTAGAAATAGTGGTTGCCAGCAGTGATATCACACATCTATCTCATGATTTCTTTCCATCCCAGGGACTTAATGATGCAGATTTTAATGAACTTTACTCTGTTGTAGCTTTTTGGCCATTGCTTTTATTTCCCATCTAACTTCTCTGCCTACCACTTCTTGGCATTCTTTATGTCAAGACCATTTTACATTCATTTATTATACATACAGTTTAGCTAGTGCCAGGATAGGGACTCATCCAGAGATGGCAATACAAGCCATGACTGAAGCCCAGAGAATAAATGAAGTTACTGTGTTGGAGAAGATCACTGACTCTGGTTCTCAGTCTTAGAGACCAGCTAGGTACATGGAGCACAGTTAGGGGAAAATGCAGCCGGGGGAAATAATCAGGTGAAAACCTGGCATCAGGAAGGTGTGGCATGAGTGGTAACAAGCAAATCACGGAGACCGGGTTTGGAGGACAGACTTTTTAATTTAGATTCAGCCATGACAACTTTGTAGGAGACTGTAGTTTCTCAGAACATAGTGTCAAGATAGGATGTTAGGCATGAAATAAAATAAAAAAAGAGTGCCATGTGGGAGACTGGTTATAAAAATGATCACAATTATTTCTGCCTCCATGCTGTCTGCAGTGTGACTCTTCTTCACTTTTCCTTTAAAGAAGTAGAGTCCAGGGGCCTGTCCGGTGGCGCAGGGGTTAAGTTCCCACATTCTGCTTCGGCTGTCAGGAGTTTGCTGGTTTGGATCCTGGGTGTGGACCTCGGTACCTCTTGTCAAGCCATGCTATGGCAGGCATCCCACATAAAATGTAGAGGAAGATGGGCACAGATGTTAGCTCAGGGCCAGTCCTCCTCAGCAAAAAGAGGAGGATTGGTGGCAGATGTTAGCTCAGGGCTAATCTTTCTCAAAAAGAGAAAAAAAAAAAAAGAAGTAGAGTCCATTTCCCCATCTCTTGAATCTGGGCTGGCTTTGTGGCTTGGGACTTGATTTTGGAAACAGAATATGGCTGAAGTGACAGTGGGCCTGTTCTAAGCCTAAACATCAAAAGATCTTGCATCTTCCTGTTGCTTTCTTGGATCCCTGCGTGTTATGAGGTGAACAAGTCCAGCATATCTTGCTGAAGAGTGAGGGACGATGTGGAGAAAGGGAAGCTGCCCTTGACCAAGTGGTCCTCAGCTGACCTGTAAGCTTATCCCGTAACCATCAGTAAATCTAACCAAAACTAGAAGAACCACCTATTCCAAATTTCCACCTTGCACAATCATACGCTTAATAAATTATGCCTTTTCTTATGTTTAATTAGTGGTCACTAAATTCTCTAGATATGAAGATGGTATTATAAATCAGTAGCTAATTGTTACAACTCTATTTACTGAAACAGAGATTGTACAGAGTTTAGATTCCATGTTAGAAGGCAAGATCCATTCAATATCACTAGGAGATCAAATTAATATTGACCAACCAAGATATTAGTGCAGAAGTTCATTTCTTTTTCCAGAGTATGAGACTTGTTCTAATTTTAGAATGGGAGCCACAGTTTAAAAGACACAATTCTTGACTCTAGAGCATGGAATAAATCATAGAGATTGTTACTGGAAGAAGTATTTTGAGAAAACCAAGTCAGTTAAACTACCTGCACTTATTAAACACTATATGACAGATCTCATCAAGATGACGGTGTAGGGAGACTCTGAACTCATCTCCTCCCACGAACACAACCAGGATACAACTATTTTTGGAAAAACTATTAAACACTATGTTTAGGAGTTAAATGGTTGAAACTTTTTCTCTGAGATTTTAAATACGAGTTAAGGATTTTGCTCATCAAAAATTTTTATAGAACAAAAGATAGCAAGTGTTGGCAAGGATGTGGAGAAATTGGAATGCTTGTACACCATCCTCGGGAATGTAAAATAGTGCAGCCACTATGGAAAATAGAATGGGTATTTAAATTTTAAATTTTTGTTGTTGTTGTTGTTGAGGAAGACAGGCCCCGAGCTAATCTTCCTCTTTTTGCTTTAGGAAGATTGTCGCTGAGCTAACATCTGTGCCAATTTTCCTTTATTTTGTATATGGAATGCTGCCATAACATGGCTTGGTGAAAGGTTTGTACGTCCACACCCAGGATCCGAACCCACAAAACCTGGGCCACTGAAGCAGAATGTGCAAACTTAACCACTATGCCATGGGGCCAGCCCCTAGAATGGGGATTTTTTTTTAATTAAAAATATAACTACTATATGATCCATCAATCCCACTTCTGGGTATATGCAAAAGAATTGATATCAAGATCTTGAAGAGATATCTGAACTCCTGTGTTCATTGCAGTATTATTCACAATAGCCAAGATATAGAAACAACCTAAATGTTGATTGACAGATGAATGGATAAACAAAATATGATATATGCATAAGGTATATACAAACCATGTGGAATATTATTCAGTCTTAAAAAAGAAGGAAAGGCTGCTGTATGCCCGGCATTGATGAACCTGGAGGACATTATGCTAAGTGAAATAAGCCAGTCAAAAAAAGACAAATATAGCATGATTTTACATATATTGGGCATCTAAAATCGTCAGCCTCATACAAAGAGAGAGTAGAATGGTGTTTGTCAGCAGAAGGGGAGAGAGGAAAATGGGGAGCTGCTGTTCAATTGGTATAAAGTTTCAATTATGCAAGATAAGTTCTAGAGTTCTGCTCTACAATATTTTGCTTGTAGTTAACAATAGCGCATTGTGCACTTAGAAATTTGTCAAGAGGGTAGATCTTATGTTAAGTGTTCTTACCATAATAAAAAAATTGCAAAAGAAGATCAATATGAACTAATATGATTTTCCGCTGACTTCTTTCCACATTAACTTAGATATATGAGATTTAACAATTGGAAATACTTTGCCATTAAATTTCAGAAGATAAAAGAATCATAGAGATTATGTAGTACTGTTCTGTCATTTTGTAAATGTGACAAAACATCCTGATTATGTCTTATAAATAGTAAATGGTAAAACTTACTGTAACATTCACTCATTTCTCCTCATCTGGTCCTTTGCCTATAAGTCTAATGAGTTCTTTCAAAAGTTAAATTAGTAGAGAATATTTATCTCCAGGCCAAAGTAAAAACAGATATGGATTTAATTTTACACAAATTGTCTACCTTGAAATTTCTTCCCATCTTTCTTAGCCACTGTTATTATTGCTATTCCAATAGCATACACTATTGCTAAGACATTTTTCCCCTACAATATTTTTAAGAGCCTCGAGATCTATTGTCTACTAATTGGTAAGAAAGCCACAACTTAGATTAGTCTTGGGAAGAAAGAACTGAGTGAAATTCTGTTACAATTTTCATTTTCAACATAAAGAAGAGAAGGCTGATGGAGTAATTTAATAATGTTTCTCCAGGTCATGAAGAGTTTATACATTAGAACTGGTGACCACAGTTTGCTCATTTAGCACAGTCTTAGGCACAAAGAGGGTAAGAAAGGAAGTATGAGACTTGCTTAATGCTCCCTGATAACTTGTAAGTCAGTTAGTTGTGGCATGAAGACATAAACACAGGAAATAAGTATGCTATTGTCTTAGTTTGGGCTTCCATTAAAAAAATACCATAGACCTGGTGGCTTAAACAACAAACATTTATTTATCACTGTTCTGGAGGCTGGGAAGTCCAAGATCAAAGTGCCGGCAGATCGGTGTCTGGTGAAGTCTGCTTCCTGGTTGCAGACAGTCATTTTCTCCTTGTATCTTCACATGGCGGAGAACAGTGAGAGAGGAAGTCAGCTCTCATGTCTCTTCTTTTTAGGTCATTAATCCCACTCATGAGGGCTCCACTGTCAAGACCTAATTTACTTTCCAAAGGCCCCACCTCCTAACTGAGGGGGTTTGGGGGTGGGTAGGATTTCAACATGAATTTTGAGGTGGACACAAACATTCCGTCAGTTACAGCTACTGCATATAGCTTTATATGTAGAAAATCTAAAATGCTTTATACAAACAAAAAATGCAATAAGACAACATAAGATTGATATGACCTAAAATGGCTTGGGAAATACTTTTTTAAAAAATGGGAGCTGAGCTTGAAGGAAAGTTGGAGAGGAACTGTAATTAAGGAATAAGTATCAGAACACGATTCCATTAGAAGGGAAAAGTAAATGCAAAAGTTTAGTTTGTCACTGCTGAATTTTCAGTGACATAATAGGGAGATCCACTTGATTAGAGCAGTATAAGGAGAAATAAAGTCAAATTAGCCAGAATGGATAAGGTTAACAGGACTATTTCTATGCCAGCGTGACGAATTAGAATATTATTCTATAAGCAAACATAATCTGACCAAATGGACACTGTAAACAAAATTAATGTAGTCATTGGCAGACTAACAGTTTCTCACCACCTCTAACATAGCCCAAACTTTACTGATATTTCAGTCATTAACTGTGGAAGACTGTGGCAGTTGTTTTTGCCAGCTACCCTCATCAAACCAAATCAATCTAAGTATGCTAACCCAGTAGAGAGTCATGGCTCCACGGCTAACTGGCATATAGACTAGTCATGCCATTTCCCACTGTGGACCATGATACTTGCCATGACAGAGAGAATTCCCTCTTCTAAAAGGCCCCTGGTGAAATTCCCTTAATTTGGACAAGCTCTCGTCTTTGTCGGCCTAGGGAAGCAGCCATCTCATTTTAGACTCTCCAGATATTTCATTGGCACTTCCATATATTTCACTGACCTGTCAGTTCTTTTTATTTTAAATGAGAGTTTTGCTTTTAACTCTAGCATTGCTTGTGATACAAAGGAGATACTCAAAGTGCTGAATAAATAAATGAGTGAATGAACTCTGTTGATGATGCTTTCATAAGAGGAGCTGCAAGTAGTAACAATGGGCTGAATGTAAGCTGCTTGAGGCTATTACTACTTCTGCATTTTCCTGGGCACTTAGGATATTGCTGCATAGATGGTAAGAGCTTATCTGATACTGGTTGAACTGAATAGGTTCAGTGACCATGGAATGTTAAAATGGAAGAAAATAAAATTCTGACCTTCTCCTTAAAGAGTTTTAAAAATAGTATTATGCACAGGAGCATCATTATATATTTGTCTGAATAAATTCCTATTATTAGGTAAGTGCTGAATAAATTATCTGAAGTATGTGAAGAAATATCATGGATATTTCTCTCCTGACTATCTTTGTCTTAACTCTTTGAAACTCTCTGCATTAATTCATAAAACTGCAGGAACAACTTAGTGGAAAAATGCAGTTTTTGTTGAGATAAAGCCAAGCAAGCCCAGAGTTTTGTTGATAGTTGCCCTTCCTTGAATAGTCTCTCCACTCTGTGCCCTGCACATCTTATTGCTCTCTCTAGACTCATGAGTCAAATGTTCTAGGTGATTTGGGGTAGCAAATGACTCTCAGTTTCTGAGACTACTCAGGCGCAGCTGAGCCACCTTCTCACATTATGTCTTCACATTATGTCCCACAAGCCATAAGCCCCAGCCTACAAGTAACAATACCAAGCTAGGTTCACTATGCACCTGGCAGTTAATATTCACTCTTGATCTGAGAAGAGTGGTCAAATGATGTAAACAAAGAACAAAGCCTCCCCTGATAGCCCTGCGTGGCTTCTGCAATGATATATAATGATCACAACTGCCTGGTTTTTGTCAGACTTTCTGGAGGCCACATTACAAGCATTATCTTATAGTCGGGAGTATTAGTGTCACAGTTAAAAATGGCAGCTCAAGAGTTAGACTGTCATTAAAACTGGATTCCAACGTAGACCAGTTTTATGACCTTGGGCAAGTTATTTAAATCCTCAGTTTCTTTATCTCTATAATGAGTATAATAATAATACCAAGCAAATAGCATTGTTGTAGAGAAAGTGTCTGGCATATATTAAGCACACCATAAATACCAGCCAATCCTGTTTTTATAATTTAATCCCTAATTAAAATTAATAGGGCTTTAAAGGCAAAGAGGCTCAGGTTGCTGCTATTTTTGAAATTTGTGACCACTTTTTACACTGATAAGCACAGGCAATGGTCAGTGCTAGTTGTTTTGCATACTGTTACCAGCTCTGAATTAGACATGTACATGTTGCATGGTGTTATTAGAGTGAATATTTTAACCAGGCCACTGGATGTGCAAGTAGCGGATATTTACATTCAGCATCCATTCAAGTTGGTCATTGCCCATGTTGTACTGATTATTTCATAGTTCGAATAAGACATTAGTATCAAAGTACTTTTTGTTGTTACTGTTGTCATATGAGTAGAAACAGAAAAATTCAACAAACTTCAAAGGAATAAAAAGTTAGCGTGAAGGTAGTCATAGATAGGAAGCTTCAGAAACTGGCAATGCTAGGAATCAACTATTCTCTTCATTTGCTTCTCAGGACACACATAGATCCTTTCCATGGAGTTCTTTTCTCTTCTTGACACTCTACCTGCTTAGCAGCGCTTCAGAATTTTTCTTTTTTTTTCTTTTCTGGCCAGGAGTATTTTGTGTTCTCTCTTCTTCCTTCATGGCTTTCTCTTATTATTAATTGTTCTGATTTCTTTGTGTTTTTTAGTTCAGTCCTGAGGAGGTGATCATATCAGCCCACCTCGTTTCTTTTAGATGATGGCTAATCCGTAGGTGGCTCATCTTTTGTTACCTGCTCACCTCGGCTCTGTAGCTGAGGCCAAGGAGTGGGCTACATCACAAGATGCAAAACATGGCTCCCAAATATGAGGAGGAAGGGCGGGGCAGTTTCACCTAAAGTCTGTCTGGCTGGAGCAAGTGTGATGACATCTGTAGGTCGGTGATGATGCCCAGGGATGCCATGACTTAATTTTTTAGTTGTTTGACATTTTAGTAGTTTACTTATTGTGGCAGTTCTATTGAAGAGAATGATTGCTGACTCTTCTTGAGGCTTGGATATTAGAATCTAGAAAACAAATTGAATCAAGCTCTGTATAAATGGTCCAGTCAGAGGAAACATCAAAAGAGAATTTGAGCCATTTTTTTAAAAACACTGTTACATTCAGTGGAAAGAAAATATTGCTCCAAGAAAGTGCCTTTTAAGTCATAGTGGTACAGTGTCATTGCTATTTATGGTATGGTAAACAAAACAAAATAGACTGAACGCACAAAGAATTATTAGGATATGCCCTTAAATGCCACAATTTTCACCTGCATGTATATATTTCCTGATCATTAAAGAACGTTTTCAATTGTCCAGAAAGATTTAGCTGCAATCTTGTAGGGTGTCTAGAAGATGATTTTTCTTTGACCGTAGAAAAGAAATGCTGCTATAGTCATATGCGAAACACCATGCAATAATCAGTGGTTTGAAACATTAATAATGAACGCTAACGAAAGAAATATTGTTTAAACCATGGAAGAATGGGAACTGATTATTCCATTCCTGTATAGTTCCTTGGGCTATGCATAGCAATTTGTTAACAAATTTACTTCTTTATCTTTTTTTAGCTTTAAATAAACTATAGTCATCAAAGTGAATGTTTGGAATTCATCAGAATACTAAACTCCCCTCTTCCACTTGCCAGAATTCAGCAAGGCACCAAGACAGCCTCATGTTGTGAAGTTAATAAATGAATAAATAGCTCTATATTTTTCAAATATGCGTAGTTAGAAACATGTAGATTCCTTGCATATTTAAATACTATAGCTAAGGCCTAATGCCCCTGAAGCAGATGGAAGAAAATTATATGTTCTATTCACTGTGTCAAATTCTATAGCTCTTGGCCATCACTGACCCTATAGTGATGATTTTTTTTTACCCTTTTAGAATTTAATTTTCAATTATTCTAATGATAGTACTTTATAACATCAATATTTAAGATGAGCTTCCTTAGCGTCAAGGACTGACTTGAGTTGTGTCAGACTCAACACACACCCTTGGAAACCAGCACAGTGAGTAGAATCATTTACCTATTCAGATCACAGCTGATTATAGGTAATACTCAGTTGTTTAGTAGTTTTTGTGCTCCACACAGATATACAAAAATATGAGTTTACTTACACATATTAATTTTGAGAAAAATTAAAATTAACAACAAAGAGGCTTCAAACTAGTCTATTTTTATATCTTAACAACAAAGCTTTATGTACGTTTCAACTTTCATCATAAATGCTACCTTATTTAACATACACTTAGCATTTTGTCTGTTTTATTTGACTTTTTGGAAATGTTATTTTAATTTTTTGTTACCTAAACAAAAAATGTATTAAATTATTCTTAGTCTTTATACATCTGCTGGTTGAAATATGAAATATTTAAGGACTTTGAAATGTTTTAAGTAAAGAAAACATCTGGCCTGTGCCATAAGGATCACATGAGATCGCTGTGTGGTTATAGTGCTGGAGCAGCAAGGGCAGGGTTAGTGGGGTTAGCAAAGGCTGGAAGCATGAAGTACAGTCAAGAGGCTTTTTTCAGACATGATGTAGTTGAGGTTAGTTAGGGTTTGAAATAGAGTGAAGACTCATGAATAGGGAAGAAGTGAGGATTCTAAGTGTGTGTACAGAAAATTTAGCATAATTTGCTGATAGTTTGCATAGCATGACTGAAGGGCAGATAAAGATTGCAGACATCTCCAAGATTTCGGTTTAGGGGAATCTCATGCATCTCCCAGTAGGCATTAACCCCTAAACATGAGATGTGTGTGTGTGTGTGTGTGTGTGTGTGTATTTTACAGTACATGACAAATGATGAAAAATATTACCATAGATAAATGCTTAGTTCTGTTAGTTGTTATGTTTAGACTCTGGTGCTTGGGGATCAAAGGAGAAGTGTGTGACTTGAGCTTGACTGAATTCAACAGGATATGCATAGTGTGGCCAATACTCCATAAGGTGACCATTAACGAGTCACACTCTTGTGTGATCCTTTCTTTTGAGAGTGAGCAGAACCTGTGACATACTTGCTTCCAACTCTTAGGATATAGAGAAGGTGATGAGATGTCATTCCCATAGTAGTCATATATATAGGACCCTGAGCAGTGCAGACTAGAGTGAGATGTGAGATTACTGCCCTCCCTTGCTGGCTCTGAAAAAGGGAGCTGCCATGTTGTGAGAGGACCTGTGAGGGGGTCACATGGTGAGGATCTGTGAGTGGCCTCTGGGAGCTGAGAACAGCACCCAGCTGACAGCCAGCAAGAAAAGGGAGACCTCAGTTCCACAACTGAAAGGAAATGAATTCTGCCAGCAACCGCATGAGCTTGGGAAAGGACCCTAAGCTCCAATAAGGAATGCAGTCTAGCTAACACCTTGATTATAGCCTTGTGAGACACTGAACAGAGGATTAGTCTAAGCCATCGTTGGACTTCTGACCCATGGAAACTGTGAGATAATGTGTGTTGCTGTAAGCGACTAAATTTGTGGTAATTTGTTAGGTAGCAATAGGAAACCAATATAGATGGATGGAAAAAAGATGAGTATATTCTAGATGTGTGCAGCCACATGCACTAAGGTGCAGAGGTCAAAATAAAGTTGATTTATTCTCCATCTATTCCTATATTGAATAAGTATTTCCTGAGTGCCTACTGTAGGCTAGAGTCCTACCAGGAAACCAGTAGGGGAACTGAAGTTAAGACAGCTTAAGTAACTTGCCCAAGGTTACAAAGGAGAATTGTGTAAGAATACAAGAATTCTATGCAGCAAATGAAGCCATGCTTGTGTGACACCATGACCAGTAGGGTCTCTGAGTACTTGATCTGCCTCTGTGGGTACGTCTTGTTTTGAGTTGTTTCCTTCGCCTTTTACAATTTTGTATAAGGTTAGCCTGAAAGCACTTATTTTTCTCTAGTGTTCAGGGATGCCCTAGAATAATTCAGGAATAAATAACTGGGATTATCTCTGGAAATATTTAGAGTTTTCTAAAGCAAAGTTATACCATTTCTCTGCTAAGTTTCCCAAAGTTTACAAAAGAATGCTGAAAGTTGAAAAGAGAAATAGATCCTGAAGAAAAGAAGAAAGGGGAACTGAATCACCGTATTCACCTTACAACTGGAAAGTCTAAGTCCGTAAAATATTAAGAACTTTGAACTTTGGTCTCACTAACTTTGAAGCTGTTAAATTATTACTTCTTTCTGGGAATTCCTAGAAACATTTCTGAACTAGAACTGCTGCTCCTGCAGCTTTGTTCGTTTATAATTTTTATTTCATTTTTTTTTTTTTTGCATATAGTGCAAGAATAGGAAAGGACATTTGTTCAACTCAATATTTTGAACAAATGAAGAAGATTTGTAAATAAAATAAAACCCCTTTAAAGAGGATACTGCTGGTGCTCTGCCCAGATCTCCTGAGATCCCTTTTTCTCTTAGGGTGCTTCCCTTGCCTGCCTTGTGTTTGCTTTGCTTCTAGGTTGCACCTGCACTTCTCTTAAGAAGCCTGCCCAGGGGTGGCTGGACTCCCTTTCCCCACGTGCTGCAGAGTTCCTGGGAGTTTTCAGCCTGCCTTCCCTACCCCCTTCCTCCAGCAGTGACTCTTAGTCAACGAACAACTGAAAGCCCAACCACCTTGCCTGGAGTTCGACAACTCAGAGTTTAGTTTATGCACCTGCGAGCACCTGCAGGAATAGACAGGGGAGCTCTGGAGAGGCATTCCCTGAAATCCTATCCTTGTTAGGCTTCCTTCCCTTTCCTGCTCTGCTTCCCTCCCATGGTTCCCTACGGGTCTCCATTGGGAGCACTTCTGTAATCAATCACTTTCACCTGAATCCTAATCTCGAGGTCTGCTTCTAGAGTAGTTGACCTAAGACAACTTCTTTCCTGCTTCCTTAAACATAAACTTGGTTATCAATTCAGAATTACCAAAGTAATAGGTACAAAGAGAGATATTTAAAAATAGGTAGCTGACTTGTGTTTTTGTCACATTAATAACGTTTTTTCTAGATAACAAAAGTAGTGATATTAATTGTTGTTACAAATAAAATGAAGTAAATTAAATTATCCATAGCTGCTATTCATATCTTTGTAAATTTGCCCCAAAACTTCCCCTACCCCCATCTGCAGCCAAGACTAAATCTTTGAGTTTATCTTAAAATGGTGATTCTAATCAACATACAGAATTACATCCTGCTTTGTTGTACAAAGATGGTTTAGTTAGTTAATATATTTTAAAATAAAAGCAACAACTTTCATGTTTTAAATTTTAAAAAAAGAAAGAAAAACCAATCAAAGGAATGAACAAGGTCAAGAGGTTAAAATAGAAGTTTCTCCTTTCCATTTTCACCTCCCAAATGTAATTACTGTTAAAAGCTTGGTAAAGATCATTCTAGATTTTATATGCACATGCACATGTGTGTGTGTGTACAAATATAATGAGTTTTTACATTCTCATTTTTTAGGAAATTTGTTTATACTACATGTACATTTCCACAACTTGCTTCCTTTAATCTAGGAACACATTACTGAACTATTCACATTAAAGCATGGAGCTCTACTTCAATTTTTGTACAGAAGAGGTGAATGCTATTTTTCCTGTTAAATAGTACTTCACTTCATAGCCTGGTGCATCTCTCTGTGAGTATGTAGGAATATTTCTTCCTTATGATAAAATCCTAGTAATGAACCTACTGATTAGTGAGAAATATTTAAGTCAGTATGTAACCAATTGCATTTAGAAAAATTTAGCCTCTCTTGAATGCACCTTCCTGGTTTCTCGCAAATACCTCCCTTAACATTTCTGCTTCTTTCTCAAAATATTGTCTCTGTGTAATCGGATCGGGGTAGCTTATGCATCCTCAATTAAAATGCTGATTATTACAAACAAATTGCCCTATAACAAGTTGCACTAATATATATTCCAACTAACAGTTTATATCACTGGGTACATCAGCTTTTATATGTGTAAATAATACACCAGTTTGCCTTCAATTTCAAAGTTGTTTATCGTGTTATTTGCCATATAGGAGTTTAACTTGGTTCCTAAAAACTTCTGGATTTTAACTGAATTGAATTTTAATATTATTTAATTTTATTTAATTCCTTTATCACCTGGTTTTCATTTCATTCTTGAAGAAGTACACTTTCTCCAAATATATTTTGGATGTTTTCTTCCAGTATTTTAA
Organism: Equus quagga; assembly: GCF_021613505.1. Taxonomy (NCBI): domain Eukaryota; kingdom Metazoa; phylum Chordata; class Mammalia; order Perissodactyla; family Equidae; genus Equus; species Equus quagga. Next base: position 108,598,938 of record NC_060267.1, on the reverse strand, counting down.
TTTTTATTTTTGTTAAGTATCTTTTCTTGTAGTATTTTAAGTTTTATTTTCTACCTTTCGATCCTGAATTCATCTGGAATTTGTATACATCGGGGAGAGGGTTACAAGGTGGGCATCTAACATTTTTTCCCCACAAAATGGTAACCTATTGCAGACATTCATTGTATTGAATGGTCCATTCTCTACCTATTGATTTTGAATTATGTATTTTTCACATAAGAATATATATGTGTGTGGAAAGTACATATATAATTGTGGAAATTCATATGTATGTGTGTGTGCGTGCATGTGTGTGCGTGTGTCTATTCTGGGACTCTATTCTGTTTCCCTGATGTCTCATTTCCGCTTCAGTGCTATACTGATGTAATTGCTGCAGCTTCATGACGTGTTTCTCTATGTTGTTGAGCAAGATTTCAGTCATTATTCTGCCATTTCAAACTTTTTATAAGCAATCTCACACATTTATCTTTCCTTCCTGCTTCACTGGCTTTATGAAGTCCCAGTCCTTTTGGCAAAATCCTCATGATTTCTAGCTTGATAATCTGATTCTAAAATAAAAATATATTTGGAGATGTTTTGCAAACTCTAGGAGACATGCAAATGTAAACAGTGCATACCTTACAGGTAGTTGCATTTCTCATATAATTCTTACTCATCTTAGGTACAGGAGGGAAAAATGCAATTTTTGTATATTGTCTGTAACTATTTTTATTTGCCTCCTCCAATCCAATCTGCAAGTTAATAATAAAAAATTATCCAATACATATGTAATCTAAGACATTTTAAAATTGTTTATATTGCTTGAATATACATCCCTACTCTCTCTCAAAGACTACTCTACCTCAAGCATCCCGGCTTTTTTCCTATAGGTAGTATCTGGGTACAAGAGGAGCAGGTGTTCATGCTTCCTCTTGCCATCCTTCTCTTACCTTGGCCTCTACAACAATGCCCTTTCTTCATCTTGGAGCTGTCAGCCCTGCTGGCATTAGGGAATATCTTTTGATAGTCAGCATCTTTTCTCTCAGTAGACAGGGTCATGTGATGCTTTCTGGCTACCTCAGCATCACTTGAGCTCTTGTGTTATCCACCCTCTTGATTGTCTGACTGTGAATCCCATTTAGCCTGCAGCCCTGAGAGCAGATCCTCTAAAGCCAACTCTTCTGCCCAACATCCCAGCCAAATGTTGAGCCTCTCTGGATATGCCTTTGCCGCATCAGACCCAAAGGCAACCCAGGAAATTAGCTGTCTGCAGCCTTCTGCTTTCATATCCCTGCCCTCCACTTGGATGTAGGAGCAACCTACAAGGCAGCCTCCTATCAGATTAATAAATTGGTGACAAGGCAAGAATCCCCTCCCTCTATGATTTCCCGAACTATGGAATGTGCTTTCTCAACTGGGACACCAACAACTGTTCAGGCACTCCATGCACTCTTCTTTCCTGGCCTTCTCTCCTTTGCACCACCTTAGTGGCAGTGAAAATTGTTTTCCTTGTACTTCCCTTCCATCTTTTGTTCCTTCTTCTGCAACTGACTTTAATGGACAAGAAAAATATCTCCTTGACCGTTATTCAGATTGTATTCTGTGTAATGACATCCTTGGAGAAAACTATTGAATGCAGTGAGGATGGTGCTTCCTGGACTTGTGCTGCTTGGAGGCCTTGATCTCTACACAGTCAGGGAATTTGGCTATGAGTCCAGCTAGGTCAGTTGCACGAAGTTAAAAGAAGAGAGAAAATAATTTAGCAATCTCTTATGAGGACAATAGCCTGGTTTTCAAGGCTATTGTCCTATTGAATTTTAAAGTCAGTAGCCTTGTTTTCCTTTTGGCATTTCTTCTGGAGTAACTTCCATTGGGCAGACAAATACCTAGAAAATATTGGAAATAAGAGGAAAGCCAGGTGCTGTAAAAAGCGTAAGAGGAAAAATTAAACAATTTTTAAATGTTACCCTCGTTATTCATATAGAACATGTATGATGCAGTATTACTATGAGAAGGAGAACATCTTTCTCAAAGTCATTGTCACCAGAGCCTCAGGTTTGGTATATAGAAAAGGGTATAATAATGCCTCTTCTAACTCTTCACAGGATTTCAAAATGAGCCTGAAAATCAGTTTAAACTCTAAAGGGCCTGTACCATTAATAATATCTATAGTCACTTCCTCTTCCTTTTTGCATTTCATCTCAGAGACTGATTTTTAAACACAAAGACAGCAATGGTGCAATTAAGATCAATTCATATTTCTGCAGCCAGTAGAGGTTAGAGAGTGGCAGGAAAAAAAGGAAATTTAACAGTTTTTGGAAAGTTGAATAACAGACATGGTACTTATAACTTTTCTTATATTACCTTGGTTAATATTCACAACACCCATCTCCATTTCACGGATGGGGAAACTGAGGCTCAGAGGAGTCTGGAAATTGTTCCAGCTCACAAACTATCAAGCAGCAAAGATAGAGTTGAAATGCAGCCATGACGAGCTGCAAAACTATTCCTATTTCTGAGGCACTTTGTTCTACCAAGAGAACAAGTTTCAAAAAATTTAAAAAGGCACCTCCTTGCTTGTAAAGGGTTATGTGAATAAGTCAGAGATGTGTGGGAATGAATGTCATGCTGCTCTGTGGTTCAGTGTCAGTGGTTTTTTTGCCATTTAAGTTCCTGTGGGTTTTGCCATAATAATTTCAAGGTGTTAGGTGTAAGAGTAACACAGTATGTTAGACTGTGTTTTACAAGAGTAAGATGTGCTGGTCTCTTAACTGTGTCTTACCGCTGCCAAACACCACATCTTCTAATCTTCCTGCCCTCATATATACACCATACCACAGTTTAAATTTCATGATGCCCATGTTCTCACTTTATTTTTTATTTAACCTTGGCTTAGATCTTAGTTATTTCCAGGAAAAAAAGTGACACGCGTTTTAGGAATACCTAGATAGATTTAGGAATGATATATTGCACGTTCAGCCTCATTTAACATTCAACTTTACTTCCGATTTAATTCCGCTGTCACTTCCAAACACTTTGGGGTGACTAAGACTATGCAATTTGTGTGTTCATTTCACATTTTATATTGATCCTTCTGACCTTATGTATCATGCTTCCTGTTTTTATTACATCTTATCAGACCCAATCTTATCATAGGATGTTTCATTTTCTTCTATAACTAAGATTTACTGTGCCCAAGGGTTCTCAAATTTTAGAGGCTATTTCATTTTAATTTTGTGTCATTTTTTGAAATGAGCTCCATAATATATACGTAGCTTTGCCTTGCCTCAAATTGAAGTTTGTCATTAATTTCCTTTCAAAACTGGGCCCAGCTTATCTGCCACCAGGTAAATGGTTACCTAAACAGTAAATTGGAATGTTTTATTTGTGTGCTAAAAGCAACACCTTTGTTATCAAAAAAAAAAAATTCTAAGTACCGAAGGAAATAATGTTTTGATGTTAGCTGGGGTCATGTTCTTTAAATGAAGCAGAGATTTCATTTTTATTTTGAATTAATTATTATCAGGTTTTTTGGAGGACAAGCTTTTTCATTGGCTTCTGAACTCCTCTGAGCCAGAACATGGCTCTTCCAAAGTTTAGGAGTTGCTGAAATGAGGCTATTTATAGATTTAATAGATATATTTGTGGAATATTAAGACCGTTGTGGAAATAATTTCCAGTGAAGGTGCTACTTTTGAGCTAGCATAAGGAGCCATAGAGTCATCTGCTTTAAAAACAATGGAAGATTTTAAAAATAGATAAACCAGAAGGAGAAATAGTCTCGTTAACAACAAGCCTTTCCCCATTTGACCTCGAAATCCCATTCCTAGGAATTTGACCTAAAGAAATAATCAGAGACACAATGATGTATTAAGAAGAATGTTCATTGTGGACTTTTTTTATAATAGCAAAATCTTGAGAAAAAGTCAAAGTATCCAACAACAGGAAACTGAAAAAATATGGATTTTTCCATAATAAGCTCCACAGTCCTGAAAAATTATGAGTTTGATGATAAGAAATGACATAGGAAAACGTGCACAAAGTCAAGTTAAAAAATACAACATAAAACAACAAAAGTAAAATCTGAAAAAACAATTAAAACTATATTTAAGATGCCAATTAAAAAAACCTATTTATTATTATACAGAGAACAAAAAGAGACAAAAACATCACCTCAAAATGATAGTAGTGGTGTAGAAAGGTTGGTAGAATTAGGGATTTTACTTTTTTGAATTTTTATAAAATTTTGGAAGAAATAATTTCTAATTTTTTAACAATGAGAAGTATATAGTAGGCACTTCCAAAAATCAAGATGACTCCGTTCTCCAGAATAGGGTTAATTCTTGGTTTAAAGTAAAAAGGACAGAAAACAAAAGGCTAAGAGGACACCAAAAGGTTGTAATATCACACCTCTATTCTTTACTCAAAATAATACTTATTTCATCCGTTTATGAGATTTCCCTCCGCCCCACCACGCGCACACATTCTAACAGATCTGAATCTCTCTTTCCCTAAAGAGAATCAGATTGTGCCCACCATGGCACAGTCATTTGTGTCAGAGAGGTTAGGAATTTGGGAGTGTTAAACACTCATTCCATGGGTTAATAGATAAATAGTGGTGACATTCAATTGTCAGTTCATTTAAGGCTGCTCCAACAGGCAGGTCCTTCCCTGTACCTTGGCATCATTCATTGAACAGTGAAGTGGCGTTGTTTGTGAACCCAGAGTTCTTACAAACCATGAAAGTATTATTAATTGTATTTGCTACATAAAGTGAAATTTAAGTATTTAAGAAAAGTATACACAACTCCTGATGCAACTTCCTTGAGAAACTTTGTAAGTTCTAAGCCATTAACATTATTTTTCGGATCCAATCTTCCACCCCTCTCGGACCTCCCAGTCTCTTCCACTGCGCCTACTGGGACTCACTGTCCATCATCGGCAAACTTGCCTGTTGTGTCAACCACACTCACTCTAACTGCAATCTGCTGGCCCCTGAGCCTCTCTGCTTCCTCTGTAGCCCACTTCAGTGGTGGCTATTTTTCCTCCTACTTCTTTCAACTTCTGAAACTGGGATGAATATGCTCCTTGCCTCTAATTGACGCTAGACCATGTCGCCCTCTCTCAAAACTCCTGCTCCTCTTGCTTTTTTGTTTGTTTGGTGAAGGGAATGCAATCTGTCTACAGCACCTGCTCCATCTCCACAATGTTTCATTGAAGACTTCAGCAGTTGCTCTTCATGCTTTTTCTCTCTCCTTTTCCAGTGTAGATTTCATGGCCCATCAGAATAAGCATTTCTTTGCACACATCTGCAATTCTCTTGCACCTTTCTTTCTCTGTTGTGCTCTCCTAGCAAGATCCCAACCTTCATTACAGCTAAATTTATACTTACTTCATGTCTACATCTGAGCGGTGAACAATTTGGCTGACTGATGCCATTTAAATTTCTACCCACGGATCTCAAATGGGTCCTTAGCTGTCTTATCACATTTTTCTGATGATTTCCTGCTGTCTCAGAGGACAAATTTATATCTTCTCTCTCCTCCTTCTCTGACTCACTTTGAAAGAGAAGTAGTCATTTTATCCCAGATTCTATGTCACTTCCTCCACTTCTACCTCACTGTCTCTTTACCAAATCTGCTGATGCAGCTGCCTCCTCTTCTGTTATAATGGATGGCTTTCTCCTTGCCCCCAAGCAAAGCCAACATTAATACATTTCTCCTACCCCATTGTGCTTATTCACGGAAAGCCGTGGATTTTCACTCTTGACAACTTTTCCACTCCCATCAACATACAAACATAAAAAACTTGCTCTCATATTTAAAAATAAATACCATTTTAAGCCACATAACCCCTTCCAAATACTATCCCATTTCCCTGTGTTGTTTTATGATAAAGATCCTTAAAAATGTTGTCTCTACCTGCTATCTCTACCCAACTCGCCACTTCTTTGTTTCTCAGTCCCCTCCAGACAAGTTTTGGCCTTTCCTACTCTACTGAAACCACTTTTGATCAGGTTAACAAATGAGGGTTTGGTTGGTTTTTTAAAAAGAGAATAGGAAAAAGTGTGACATGGAAACTTTGTTTTTAAATGGAGTCTGTCCAAAGGTCTCCTGAAACAATCCTTTCTTTTCCTTTTCCTATCATTGTGAAGAGAGAGTCAACATATTACAAAATTAATATTTTACTTGACCTTCTCAAGGCAAAGTAAATATGGGTGGCTGGTGCTCATTCGTTTTACGCCTTCAGTTTGGTGATAACAATCCAGAGAGGACCATAGTGTACAATGTAAAAATTACTAAAATTTAAAATTTCCTATCACATTGACAATTTTTAGGCAGGCATTTCTGAATTTCAATTTTATTAGCAATTTATCCAGATTAAGAGATTCTATCTGCTGAGAGATGTTTCTTCCATCAGAAAATGATTAGCATATACAGTCTTCAGACTTAGTATTATGATTTCTTAGTCTTTTCATTTTTCTCTAAATCCTATGACTATGATCTTAACATTTGATGGTTATTAGTGTATAATTTACTGTGTCAGTTGTTTTGACATGGTTTTTTTTGTTAGGCAGCTAGGCTCAGTGAAACAACTAGATTTGGGCAGCTTGATTGTTTTCACTGGTTTATATGGTCGAATATGGCCTTTATCCAAACTTTAAATAACTGTACTATGAAAAGGCTTTAGGAATTAGCAGTACTGAGGCAATATCCTGAAGCGACGTGTATATTTATATTAATAACTTATTTCCCTATTGATTTGACATTTTTTCTTTATTCTTCGTATTGATGGTTGCCCACTAATTTTTAATCTTAGTTTTAAGAAGGCTCCATTTGTAAATGTATAACAGACATATATACATTTTTATTTAAAATATCAAAGACTATGATATTTCAACAACACTTTTATATCACCATTCATAGTTTCTTTTTTGTTTTTAGGATTATTTCGTTTTTAGTTTAAACATCTGTAGTTGCCAACTTAAGTTTTGACAAAAAACCTGGGCATAGAACTCATTTAATTTTGTTGCAATTTAAATGTGTGTGAATATTATTGGAAACTCAGTTATGAGTTATATTTAACACCATTTTCTCCTTTTGTGTATTATGAAAGTTTTTTTACAGCTTTGAATTATTTCACTTGATTGTAATTATTATTTACTTACTTTTTCCTTACTCATATTTGGAGAGTGAAAGCCCTTTTGAAATTAATTCCTTTGTTCTTTTACCACTATTTCCATATATATTTTAAGTCAACTTTATTTAATTAATGACCACAAATTGTACCATGTCCATTTTGAATTTTTATGCATCCTCAAAATTTCTCAGAGCTCTAGTTCTTTCATTGGTTATTAGTATACAAATTTTGATCTGAATAATAAGTATGTACATTACATTGTTTCCTATGAGCATTGGGAGCAGACCGGGTGACACAGAGGCTTCTAACAAATTTAGTGACAGAACAGGACAGAAAAATTACCTTTTTGTTGTTTTTGACAGCATGAGCCACATACACTTTTAATTTATCTAAACTTTACCAAGTCCTTTTGTCTTTTTTTCTCCTTTTTCTGAGCAAATTTTCTCTTTTCTCTTTTCTGTTATGTGTGATCTGTATGTCTATGCTGTACATTGTCACATGTATTATGCCACAAAAAGTCATATTGCAACAAAGTACATGCTACAAGATAAGCAATGAAGTCTTATAATTTTAGAAAAAATAATTTTCACGACACAATTGAATCTTACTTAAGCCAGATAAAGTAATGTCATTAATAAGTAACTCATATACTAGAACATTTTAAAGTTCAGTAAAAGGAATCATGTGTGTAAAACTCCACAAGCAGGATATACGTGGGGATTGTCTAATAACTATGTAGTCTTTTAAACATTTTGTCTACCCTAATGACTAGGAGTTATTTTTATGGTATATATACCCAGATAATTGACTTTAAGCTATTAAAAGAAAAAAGTGAATAATGGCAGGGGTATGGTAAAACAGGGCCTTCAAACTGTGTTTGTAGCAGTGTGAATTGGTAAAATATTTTTCATAAACAACTAAGAAAAATATACCAAATCTTTAAAATTTACAAACTCTTTGGTTACTTTTGACAAAAATACATATATTTTTATGTGGATAAAGTTAAGCAATAATTTGTCCTCAAGTTTTGTGTTCATGGAGGATTGCAATTATAAAATTGTATCTCCTGGCCTCAAGAGTAGCCATGGGTCCAAGTTGTGTGAATTATACAACTTTACCTTCACTGGCTATGCTAATTTGTCCAGGGGATGGACATACAACCCAAGACAAATGCTGAAAGGTTTTTCATGCTGAAATAAGCACAGGACATTTATTTCTGTTCTGTGTAATGAGTTCTTAAAATGGGATCCTATAGTTCTTGCCACATGGAAATCATGAGAACAGGCAGCCTGAGAGGCAAAATCCAAAAGATGGCAAGAAGCAGTAAGAAAAGAAAGCAGTCCGAGGGCAGGGAGACAATGAAATGGAGACAGAAAAGTCTGATGGTGTTTTGTTTCTGAATCCAGTTTCACTCTGTTCTTTCTGCAGTGCAGTACATTAACCAATAAATTCTCATTTTTATAGAAGCCAGCTCAGGTTGGGTTCATGTTCTCTTGAAACTGGAGTGTCCTGACTAATGCAGACTTATAAGGACTTACATGGTAATATTAAAACTACCCATAATAGAGAATTAAATATAAAAATCATGATGCAACATCTTAATAGAACATTATTACAGACAGCCTAAGAATACAATAAGAAAAATGTATACATATACTTAAAAAAGAAGGAAACATATTAAAAGATGAAAAATAGCTATCTTTGGGTGGTGAGATTAAAGGGAATTCATTTTTTGAAAGTTTTCAGGTTTTCTATCTTGTTTCATATTTTAGAGAGCATATTAAACTTGTTTGAAAAATAAACTTAGTAGACACAATATAAAACTTCTTAAATTATAATTTTTATTTTAATAAAGAGATTTCCTAAAGTAGCAACACAAAGGAGAATTCTCTGGAGGGAATAAATTCCTGGGCTCCACCCCCAGTCTACTGTGTCAGAAGCCCTGGAAATGGGGCCCACGGATCCGCATTCCTTCCAGGGTTCCAGAATGAGAACTTCTGGAACTAGACACACAGGTGGTATAATATGATGGCTGAGAGTGTTGGGTTGGGTATTTGACAGGCGTGGATTTTGAATTTCGGTTCTGCCTTTAGGAATTGTAACTGGATATTTGAAGAAGTTATTTGTTCCCTCTAAGCCTTGATTTTTTTTGCCTCTAAAATGAGGCTAATCGTTTCAATTGTGAGGCTGGATGAAACAGTGCTTGTGTGGCGCGTAGCACAGCAATTAGGCATACTGTACGTACTCAAAAATAATAAATTATTTAAAACAAAAAGAAAAAATAGAAGGTAAATAACAAGAACTAAAATAAAAAAAATAATAAATGTCATCACTAGTATTATTAACCTTGCATGATGATAATACAAATCAATAGAAAAAAGATTTAAAGTGCTCTAAGTTAATTTGTACACAATTTTAAGTTTCCTGCCATTGATGGGGAAAAATTCTCTATCATCTTCTGCTCTTTAGGGCATATTTCCAAATGGCATGATTTTCTGTCAGAAATCACTTCCACTTTTTGTTTTTAATTTCGGTAGAAAAGGGATTGAATTTCAGAAGTCACCATGGCTGTACTGCTCTAGAAAACAAAAACAAATAAACAAGAATCACCTTGAGTGTTGTTTGAAGGGAAGAAGACAGACAGAGATGATTAAGGTTGAATTAGCAGGAACATTTACTGTCAGCCCAGGTGCCTAAGTCAGGCTTGACCTCCATGAGAGGACAACAGCAAAACTTAGTGCAGGGAACTACAAGGAAATTTCTAGAGGTAGACAGGTAGCTTCACAGACAATCTAAATTCCAGCCAGCCTTTTACCTGGCAGGAAAATAAAAACAATAACAGGCAAACAAACCCTTGTTAAACCATCATAGGGATTTCTAAACTAGGTTTTGTATTTATAAGTAACAAATCAATAAAGTGTATTAATATCTGGTATGAAAAATTTAGAAGATACATATTGTAACTATTTAAAAACAGGATGATTGAATATATTTCTTCTTTTTCTAAAAGCATTATTTATTTGCTGCTCATCTCTTATTTTATGATTTTCCTCTCAGGAAGAAATAACACAATTTTCAAAATTCTTTGAAATTTACTTTTAAGTGGAGAATTGAGTCACGAGATTATATATTTATGGTTTTTATTTCAAAGATGGATTTTGAGGAGATGAAATTGGAGTCAGGGATATTAATTTGGAGGCTATTACGGTGTTTTGGGCAGACTAGTCTTGGTATGGGTGTGTTTGTAAATTTTTCTTTATTGAAATTATATTTTATGCAGGCTGAGTCAAACATGTAGAGTGCAGAGGGCATAATGTATTTAAATTATTTTCTTATCAATGTTAATTAGTCATTCTCAGTTCATGGGGAGAGGGATATGGTTCAGTTTTCTTTTATTTGTCTTTTTCCTACTGCTCTGCTAGCAGCAGCTAAAGCAGTGCCTGGCTTAGAGTAAGCTCTCAATAAATATGTCGGGCATTGGACCTAGGACTGCAATAAGATAATGTATACAATGGCAGAGCGAAGACACCTCCACCGTTTTCTTTCGGAAACAACTCAGACAACAAAAGATACTGAAAAGCAAACTAACAGACACCTGAACACCTCAAATCAAAATAATCACAAATTATTACTAGAGTGCCATGGGAAGAAAGTATCTGATGGGGTGCAAGAAGGCACTAAAAAGAATCATTGTTGCAGCAGAATGTAGCAAAAGCCAGCAAGGTACCAAGCTTCCAAATGCCAGCGCATACCCAGAGGCCAAAGCACCAATACAGTGTTTGTAACAGATCAAGCTGACAGCTTGATACACAGCTCACTGCAAAGCTTCCTGGTTTGGCACCTTGATACCATAGAAGTGCAGAGATTGGAGGGTGGCTTGAGTTGAATTATGTTGCACAAGTCACTTTTTGCTGTGAGTAGTCCCTGAGGTAAGGTCTAGAAGAAAGATTCAGAATTGTTAGGAGATGTGAAGCTGCAAATCTCTGAAAATTAGGGATAAACAAAGACTAACGTTCCTCTCTATATCTCTCTCTTTGTCTGTCTCTTTCTCTCTCTCACACACAGACACGTGTCATAAGGACATCCACTCTGAACCAGAGAGACATATTGCAGCTTAGACTTCTCTCCACTATAAAGTCCAGAAAATAGCTGGCCCAGGAAGGACTCATCTAATTCAAAGTAAACATTATTCCAAAAGGAACCAGCATATCTATGTAAAGATAAGGGGTGGGGTGGGGAAGAAGAGGAGGAATGGATCTAGAAAAGCAAAGAGCAAACAGAGAACACACATCAGAAAACTGTTGCCATGGACTGGATGAATATTGTGACCCAACTCATTGCCACGGATCCAAATAATTTAAAGAAATAATGGTAAGTTAAAAAAAAAATTGATGCAGAGATATGATTTCAAGTAAGAAATTATATTTATGCTCCAACAGAAACAGATGAAAACTGAGTTGACAGAGCTCAGTAAGGAAGCGGAAGAGAGAAACAAAACCATCATATAAACAAAGACCCTACCCATAAAAGCAAAACAAAACCAAGCAAACAGAAACCTCAGGGACTTTTTAAAACACAATAAAAATATGGAAGGCAAGACAGATTAAAGAAAGTGAGCACATAGACTGGAAACTGATAATGAATTAATTAGAGTCATGTATGTGGATACTGAAAACAGACAAAGGAGTGTCAATATATGTTTAGCATCCTTGAATAAAAAAACTTCCCACCAAGATGGAAACTGAAAACATATTCTAAAGTTCCACTAAAGAATACATTCTAGAAATAAAAGATTTGAAACCACATCATGCCTCAAGAAAATTCAGTAAGGAATGGTTAAAAGTGAAACACAATCTAGTAAAGTTATGAATTTTAAAGCTAAGAATATAATTCTTTGGGCCTTCCAGCAAAAAGATCAAATAATTTGTAAGGGAGAAATATCAGGCTGGCCTTACAGTTTCCAACAATACACATCATTAGAAAACAGTGGAAGGATAAATGCACAATCCTCCAGGAAATAAAGTGTAAAAAAAATGTTATAACTAGACAAATTAAGATAGAAATGCAACAGCAGGTACTTTTGATCATGCAAGCAGTAGGAGAATATATTTTCTATAAATCCACCTTGAAGAAACCCTTAAAAGATAAACCGCAGTTGAACACTGGTTGAATAGAGGCACTGTAACGAAAAGACAGAGGTGAGCCTAAAATCCAATTGCCTTTAAGAAAGAAATAACTCTTAGACTCACAGTTTCAGTATGTAATGTGAATAGAATGACAACGAAGACAAGATATAACTAGTAAAAATTCTGAGAAGAATTAGTTGTGTAAGAATATCAATTCATCTTTTATAATTAGAAGTCTAAATGTCTTGTTAATGGCTGATAATGAAAACGGTTGGGGTTTGAGTATAGTTGAAGGTGTAGCATAAGCATTAGAAGCACTAATAATTATAGCAGTACCTACTAAACTGGTGTTGGAGAAAAGGAATTGGAGATCTATCCATACATCATTGTTCCTAGCATTTACAAAATAGAAGATTAAGTATACGAAATAATGTTTCAAGTATAGAATAAATCATGAAAATGACACAAAACAGGAAAGTTTCCAAAGCATAGTAAGCTACTCAATCCACACACAACAAAGCCAAGAAATATACAGAACATAGAAAAAATAAAGCAATAAAAGACAGAACATAGCATAAAAGATGATGCAGAAATAAATATAAATCATATGTTTTTAATATAAATGAAATACACTTATTGAAAGAAAAGAGCCTCAGACTATTACAAAGCAAAAGCCAGGCAGTAATGTATATACGTGGTAAATCTAGAGCAGAAAGATTAAAAATAAAAGGACTGTAACAACATACTGAGCCCACACATGTAAAAAACAAGGTTTATGCTCCTTATATAGACAAGGATAAATCAGGGCAAAAAACATTGAATATGATAGAGAAGGTGTTGTGGGTTGAATTGTGTCTCCCTAGTAGACATATTCAAGTCTGAACCCCTGGTACCTGTGAATGGGACCTTATTTGTAAATAGGGTCTTGCAGATGTAATCAAGTTAAGATGACATCATACTGGATTAGGGTGGGCTCTAATCCAATGACTGGTGTTGTTATGAGAGAGAAATTTGGGCAAAGACACAACAGAGGGAAAACTGATATGAAGATGGGGGCGGAGATTGCAGTTACGCTGTCACAAGCCGAGGAACACCAGAGATTGCCAGCAACTGCCCGAAGTTAGAAAGAGGCCAAAAGCATCCTCCACAGAGTCTTTAGAGAAAGCAGAGCCTCGTTGACACCTTGATTTTGGATTTCTAAACTCCCAAATCAAAAGACAATAAATTAATTTTGTTCTAAATGACAAAGTTTGAGGTACTTTGTTACAGAAGCTCTAAGCAACTAATACACTATGGAAACAAAATTCCAGTTAATGTAGTTCATAAACAAAAAAGTACAGTGAATCAGTGGAAAATTAGACAAAACGCATTGGTCACAGGAGATAGTCATTTACTTATCTCAGGCCATGAAAGATCAAGTATACCTTTTGTACACAGAAAACTAAATGGCAAATTGGTGAAGTAGATGTAATTTAAATACATCAACACCTATACCTTGAAAGAGAATGTACGTAATTTTCCTGTGCCAATTAAATATTTATTAAAAGAATAAATTCCAAATATAGTAATATTATGGACAACCATATCTAATCCCAATGCAATGAAACTAGAAATTAAGATCAAAATTAGAAATCATGCCTGACCACTTGGTAAAATAAACTAGAGAGAGTAAGGGGGAGAGAGAATACATAGCATAGATAGATATAGATGGGTGGAGAGAAAGAGAGCGATCAGGTAAGCACATTATCTTAAATTTGGATCAGCAAAGAAATCAAAGTAAAAGTTTCAGGTTATATAAAAAATAATGATAAAGAAATGTTACATAATGGAACTTATGACATGCAACTAAAAGAGTGCTCAGAGAAAAATATATAGGCTTAAACATATACATTGAAAACAAGTGGAATGAAAATCAATGGTTTGAATATGCAATTCAAAAGATAGAAAATTAATATATCCATGTGAATATTCCACTAAAGTCTATCTTTGGCCTAATGGACAAATATTATAACTTTCCATCGAAGTTGGGAAGAAAACAAGGATGTTCCCTCTCACAAATATATATGTGGCATTAATAATTGGAAAGAAGAGGATAATATTATCACTATTTGGAAAATATATGTCATAACAGAAAAATGCAAGAAAATCAGGTGGGAACTTACTGTACCAAATAAGAGAACTCAGTATGATGACTGGTAACAAAATTAATATACAAAAATCAATAGCCTTGCTGCATACAAACAACTATATTTTAAGTGACAGAAGATATTCCATTTTAATGGAAATGGAAAGACACAATGCCTGTGAATAAACTAAAAATATTGGAGACATATTTATTGAAAAAGCTGTAAAAAGTTTTAGAGGACAATTGAGTAGAGAGAAAGGCATATTGATTCTGGATAGATAGACTCTATACAATGAAGATTTTAATTTGCCCTACATTAGTCTATAAGTTTAATGCAATTCCAATAAAAATGCCAACAGGATATTTTTCTCTCTGGAATTAGAGAATCAGACTCAAAATCACGTGGAAGACTAGTCATGTGATAATAGGTATAGAAATTCTAAAAAGAAGAGTAGAAAGATATGGGAATCAGTTCTCCCAATCATACTACAGATATTATCAAATTAACTAAATGTCAAATGCATTATTGGAACATAATAGAGTTCAGTTATAGACCAAAATACATAGGGTACTTTTTTATATTTCAAAAATGGAGTGTCTATCAAGGAGGAAAGGATAGATTATTTGATAAATGCCATGGAGAAAACTGAGTGAAATATAAAAAAGATATGAGTGAAAACATGAATGTACATGATGAAAACGTGGAAGCATTACAATTATTTTGGAGTGAGGCAGACTTTTCTTAGCATGCCTCAAGTCATAAAAACAATACCAAAAATTGATAAAGTCAACTATGTAAACATCTTGCCTTGGGGGGAAAACATCATAAGCAGTATCATAAGACAAGAGAGCAAACTAGGAAAAGATTTCCAATAAGTACCGTAATATAGCTAATAATCATTTTTACTACATGAAGGGCTTTTTATGTATCAGAAAACAAACCAATAGGAAAAAGTGGGCATAGGATAAAGAAAGTTTACAGAAAAATATAATAAAATAAAAATGGCTTTTAAATACTTGCAAAGATGCTAAGCTCTACTTATCACATAGAAATTTATATAAAAACTACATCAAGACACCATTTTTCACTTATCAATGGAGAGCGTAGAGAAAGAAACATTCTATTTTATTGTTGTAAGAGTCAAATTGCGAAACTGCGGAGGTCAGCTTGACAATAAATTGGATAATATGTGTCAAAACTTAAGATGTAGCTAGGTTTTGATTTAGAAAATTTACTTCTAGGCCTTTTTTTCTTCACGTATCCTAAAATTTAATAGGTATACACAAAGGCATAAGTATGAGAATAGTCATTGAAACATTAGCTGCAATAGTCAGAAATACTCAACAATAGAAAACTGAATTCAGTATTATGATGTAGCTTGATTATGTCACCATGTGTTTGCTGGTGCAGGTTTAGGCTCTGTCTGGAAGAATTCACACGAAATGGGTAATAGTGCTTACCTATATGGAAGGAAACAGAAAAACAAACAAGTGGGGAAGAGAGTCGTACTTTCCCTATATGTGCATTTATAACTTTTGATGATATACCGGGTACATGTATTACCCATTCAAAAAATAAGTAGAAAAAATGGTAATGTAGGTGAAAGGGTTGTAGGAGGCCCTTCATAAATATTGTTTATACTAACTTATCCTTAGTATGAAGATTTTCTTCAAAACTTTAATGTTGCATTATTTTGCATGTTAGAATAGTTCCATTTAATTTTTAGAGGTTAATATATATATTGAATTGTTTGCTTACATGTGAGCTTCCAAACTATTTAGACTAAGTCAGAGCATAATCAGTTCTTCCACCATTGACTCAGTGACCTCTTTATGCTTACTAAGATATGATGAATTCAAGATGAAATTTTTTCTAAACTGCAGTTATCAATCATATGTCCTGCAGGCTTCCCTATTTATATTTGAAACAGAACGGTTGAACTCTCTCCATTTGCATAAGTCAGTTAATAAATCCTCCAGATATTTAATTTGTATGCAAGATATATCTATCTCAGAGGTTCTGATCTATGTTGATTTAATTTGATACTCTATTTCTTTATTTTAGGACAGTCTGAATATTTACTACAAAGTTTGTAGTTTCCATTAAAATTCCATCATAGGCCTTTTTGTTCACTCAACAAATATTTACTTAAGCTTGGGTGTTTGTGATGTGGGTGATATTTGTATAGAAGATAGTGGAAGAGAGAATTACATGTAAATGTCATGTTCTGAAGTGCCTTATAAGCTTCTGATATTTTGATGTAATGTAACCGTTATGTTCAACTTACACTTACTGAATGGCACACATTGGAATATAAAAATAAGTGAGCCGTGGTCACCAGTAGTATAGTAGAGAGATATATGAATGATTATAATATAATGTGGCAAATGAATTTATAGAAAGGTTTACAGGAGGAAAAATGAAGAACATATACCCCAAAGTGGAGAGTGGAAAAGAGGGAATCTTGCTGGAGATGGTGACTCTGACTCTGAAGAGATGAATCGAACTTAATTAGGGCAAATACAGAGAATATGGCCTAGCAGTGGGGCACAAGTTTTGAATCTCAGAATCTAAAACTTTCTAGCTGCATGACCTTGGGCGAGTTATTTAGCTTCTTTGTTTAAAATGGTAGTTATAACAGTCCATGACTGTCATCGTTGATTGAGGATTAAATGAAATGTTTAGAACTGTACCTGGAGTGTACTAAGTGCAGTATAAATATAAGCTATTATTATTTTTATCATTAATTGGGGAAGAGGGGGAGGATAGGGAAAAGCCTCACAGACTAACAAATAATATGAAGGAGGACACAGAGGCAGGAAAAGAAACATAGCTCTGTTACAAGGTAAAGTTCAAAGGATGAATGACAAGAGATGATGCCAGAGATGTAAGCAGGCACCAAATCACGTGGCCTGGAATGTCATCTTTAGGCACTTGGAAATCACGCTTATGTGGGGACATTCTTTGCAGGGGGAATGTTGTGGAGAGGTGGGGGAGCCACGGGTACATGGATTCCACTTGAAACTAGGTTTTTATGGTTATCAGCAAAGAAGAGAACATCCGTGGTAGGGAGAAGATGATAAGTGAGAGAGCAAGAGCTAAGTGACATTATTCACTACCCCATTCTCCATTTTTTGAAATCCAGAGTCTCTCTTTAAACAGCTAAGTCTTTCAACTTGCTAAAATGTCAGCCCAGTTGCGCATTATGGAGAATAAGGAAGTCTAAGAGTCTCCCCTGACACATTGTGCATTCTCTCTGTTGATGTAAATGCTCCTTTAAATCACCCTTAAATTTCTCCTCCATTCCTGAGGAACTGGTTGGGAGCTGAAGCAGGCTATAATAATTTAATCTCTGCATAAATTCATAAAATGGAAGTGACAGGACAAAGTTTCACCCTACTATACTCTGAATGTTCACATCTCGTTTCTGGATACCACTGAATCTTTATCCTTTAAAAGAACATCAGATTCTTAAAAATCTAGTAATTTTCTTCTTATTTGATTGGTTGTGGCATTCTGAAGAGATTCAGGACATTTTCCATCTCTACTTTTACACATTTGAATTCTATATAGATGCTTTCAAGGTCTTAGTTGCTGAATCTGCATTGTTGAGATGAAATCATGAGCCTTTTGATTTAATGTGAGAGCTTCATTACTCTCAGCTGTGTCGTTTGGTGCCTGTATCCCTGCTGCCTGAAAATGCCATCAGGATTCATCAAAACAAACAAAATTCTCTTAAAATTTACTTTGTGTCTGAGAACAATAGGAAAAGTAACTGGAAGGGTACAAAGAACTCTTAAGAAGATACACAATGTAAGTGGGGATTAAATGAGAATAAACTATGTACATATGTTTCCTTTCAAAACTTTGCCTCATGCCAACATTTTGAACATTTTTGGTAAATTCAGAGAACAAACCCCCATTTCCTTCCCATAGAAGAAGAATTCAGATTAAAGATGCTTGCGTAGTTTTTTTTTTCTTTTAGTTTGTGTTTACTTTGTATTTCACAAAGTTGAAAGAGATGCTTATTCCTATGACATTCATATCTTTATTCTTATGTGCTCTCTACAGACAGATCAAATTTCGTATATCAGAGAAGATGGAACAAGCATCACTGTACTTCCGAAATCAGGCTTTGAAATACAAAAATACTATCTTACCCATAGCAAGATCTTACTGTTAAAGTACCTCAATGTAAAAAAATATATGTATTTTTTGAGAGAGCCTGAGATATCACTTAAGTCTTATATTTTCCAAAGTGGGGATATATACCACTGGTGCTAGAGTAATACGATTAAATTATGTGGAAGCATAAGATAAGTTTCCTGTTTCAATTCCCTTTTGGTATGGATTACTTCATGGCAGTGGCATGTTGAAGCCGACTTGTAGGTGTCACAAGAGTTGATAGTGTGCATCTCCCTCATTCATGTTCATAACACCATCTTGGGAGCTTGGGGCCTTGTAGGAGTATCTACACCTCAGAAATGATGAAAGGAGTCACTCTTCTCCCTTGGGCCATTGTGAAGCATCAACCCAGCCCTCACCAGTGAAAAGGTAGGACTAAGTCCTCTTTGAGGACTGGGAGCTGAGGTGCTGAGCCTTCTGTACATGGGCAGACTCTCTGAACAGCATTTCCCTTTCGTTGTCTTTAATTTTAGAGTTGTCTTTATCTTACACCAGGTGATACTGGTTTTGTCTTTACAGTAATGATATGAAGTGTCTTTCTGTAAATATGTTTATTTAAATCAATTCAATAAGAAGAATGAGCCCAGCTAAAAAAATGGTAATAATATAGATGGTATATAAATAAAGCAAAATCAGGAAAGTGGTACTGGTAACTCTAAACTTGGGGGCACACTGCTGTGGATAATTTTCTAGTATTTATTACTGTGCAGTCAATGGGTCTTAATTCCCAGTCACAATTTCTACCTGACACACTGGCCTGGAGGAGTCAGGTCAGGGTATTAAAGAAATTTGCCTGCTTTCTCTCTCTCTCTCTCTTTCATTCTCTCTCTTTCTTTGCTCTGGTGCAAGTTTCTCTGAAAACTAAAGTGGAGATTTCTCTTTTGTTGAGGCTGGCCCTCTCTTGAACGGTTCCGTTTCATCATTTGTGTTGATTCTGTAGTTGTCTACTTAGACATAAAACTCTTTCCTTCTGGTTCCTTGGTTAGATTCTGGATGTCTTCCCAGTGCTCGGGCTGTGAGGGCTGCGGGAAGGATTGTTGGATGGGGAAGGGAGATATGTAAGAAACTTTGTAGCTTGAGAGGCTTTATCTGTGGCTTGTTTTCCTATTTGTTTGTGTGGAAAGGCAAGCAGATGGCACGGGGGTTGGAGACTAGACTGTGGCAAGTATACTGTCTCTATAATGTTGACTGTGATTGCCTCCTTTTGGCCATTTTATCGATCTCCAAGATATATAAACAAGACTAACTTCTTTCCGTAACTCAAATCAACAGCTGATTTATATTGCACTATATAGTCTCTTACTGACATGAGCATCAGTAGCCTGAAGGAAATGTGCTATTTAATCCCTTTTCTGACTGTCGTTCTCTTCAAAGACAGTATTTCTGGGACGATATAGAGGTGAAATGTAAGAAGATGTGGAAAATAGCTTTAAAGTTTGTCAATGTTCAATATTTAGAACTCAGGAATTAGTTCTTTCTCCTTTCTGAAGACTTTTCTTCTTTGGTGTTTAGTCTCCTAGACAAGCCCAGAATGGAGACAAAATAATTTTAGAAGGACTGAAATAGAGGATAAGATCAAACCATTGTTGGACAGATTTTTAGAAAGCAGTAAATTGTGCTCAAACATTTCACCTTGATTTCCGTTTTCTCTTTATATAAAAATAAATCTAGGTAGATAGGAGCTGAGTCAGCATGCAGACATAAGACACTTTACATTATCTTTCAAAACCAGTCTCTATTGTACTGACAATTATGCATGTAGAAAATGCTCATGTTGCCTTTTGTCCTTGTTTAGCAGACAGCTGTTGTGTGTGTGCATGTGCATGTGTGTATATGTGACTGTGTGTGTATTACAGATACCATTTGCTTTTCCATTGTACCATTCCCTACAATCCTCTGTCTTTAACAAGAAAAACTTCTATTTCAAAATAAATATTTTATGATCAAAATTTTTTAAAAATATGAATGTGGAGAAATCATAAGTAGTCATAATTTTCAGAGACCCAATATTTTTTCTGAAGCATTATACAAAATTCATATGCTTGGATAAGATTTTTATTTAGGAAAGAAGGAATGGAGACCAAGCAAGAGGGAAAGGAAAAGGAAGGAATTAATACTTTATTGCTAGGATCATTAGATGTTACAACTTATTTCTGATCTTGTCCTGCATAACAACATATTGCTGAAAGGATATTAGGAAGTCATAGATTCCTCCTTTTACCGAAGAGGATACTGGCATCCAGAGCAGGAAGTGACTTGCCCAAGGCCACACAGCTCTGTATGGGCCTTGGACTGGAATCCAGTTTTCTCATGTTCTTTCCCTTTGGGCATTTTGCAACTCCTACATGTAAAACAAAAATTTAATGTGACCATAACAAACATCAGGTTGTGTTTGTTACTTAGTCATCAACAAAATGTATTCACTGTGAATATTTATCTACTAAGGCAGAAATTTATTTTTTTTTACTTTACAAACTTTTGCATAAATGAATGCCAGTCAGAACATATTTGTTAAAAGCTGCTTGCACTGACTCAGACACATATTAGATGTTTAAAGGAATTCATGCACTAGGGTTGCCTGTTGGCCCTTTAATTTATGGAGGAGTCATAGCAAGTGTGGACTTGAAGGGGCATTTCCAAACTGTGCTGGTGTGGGCCCATGTTCTCCATCTGTACATCTTTGAGAAGTGGACAAAAAGGAACTGAAGATGAGGTAGGTCTGAACAACATCTTTTCCCAGCCACTCACCACTTCTTCATGTAGCTACTTCTTTCCCAAGCGCAATTGTAATTCCCTTGGGACACCTTTTCTGACCAAACTAACACTTTCCTGTGCCTAAATCTGATGTATTGCAGTGAACTAGACTATAAATTCCTTGAGAATGCCCCAATACCCACTACAGCTCCTGACACAAGGTGAAGCTCAGGTAAGTGTTGACAAAATGATTATATCCAGACAACTCTCCCCAATATAAAACATTCCCATTTTCTGCCATCTTTTTGTCATTGCCAAAGAGAGAGTGACATGCACTTCCAAGCTTGATTGCTCAGTATCCATTGTTTAATTAAATGATATAATTTTAAGGTACCTAAGATTCAAATCTTTGTTTGAATTATTATGCTGAATTTTTGCTTGTGCCTGACTGCATCAAGTAGAATTCAAAGCCCCAAGCTAACAGAAACACAGGTTCTAGTGCCACAAAAGCCTGTTTTGTTATTTAGGATCAGCTGCTTGTTCTCCCTGAGCTTCAGTTCCTTTACACGTATAACAGGAAAATTTGTTCTTTGCCTCATAACATTGGAGTGAAATACAACATGAGAATTTTATTAATAGCAACTAGTATGCATCAAGCTGTTACTCTCTACCAGTCACTGTTAGTTTCTTTACACATATCATCTCATTAATCCTCACAACAAAACATATTCCCAGGTTAAACAGAGCCAGGACTAAAACTGGAGCATTTTGAATCTAGATCTCACACTTCTAAACTACTGTCCAATACTGTTTGCCCTCAAATGGGATAAAATATGTAAGCATTTTGAAATATAGCAAAATGACACAAATATGAGGCCATGATGGTGCAGATACTTCATGTTGCTGAAACAGATGCATAGCCTGAATCTTTAATTAAGCAAGAAAAGAGCTGAAATGGGGAAATCCAAAGAAATTCAGGAAATATATTCTCCCCACGGAAGGAGGAAGAAAAGTGGTCCAGAGACATATGTGAAGCAAGTGGCGTTGGGAGGTGCGATCGGCTCACAGAATTACATCCTCTGTTACTTACCTTGCTTTACTTAAGCTGGTTTCCTCAACCTAGAATTCCAGTCTCAAGCCCCCATTCTTCTGCTCTCCCGACATCCACCTTTCACTGCCTTCTCTAACCTGTTAGAAATCTTCTTGTCCTGGAAGGTTCAGTCCAAGAACCACCTCCCCCTGATTTCTCCTTAGGTTTCTGAATTACTGCCTTACAAACTAATAATTTCTTCTTCTCTGTTCCCACAACCCCCTTGCCTGTACCTCTATTTCAAGGTTTACTAGCTTTGGCATTCTTGACAATTTGGACTAGACAATTCTTTGTAGTTGGGGACTGTTCTGCATTATAAGATGTTTAGCAGCATCTCTGGCTTCTAATCCTCGGATGCAATAGCACTCCCTTCCCTGGTAGTGACAATCAAAAATGTCTCCAGACATTGTTAAATATCCCCTGGGGAGCGAAATTTCCTCTAGTTCAAAGATACTGGTCTTTTAGCTATCTAACTCAGTTTTTAAGGGGAGCCCCATACCTGAGCAAATTGTGCCAGTTTTTACTTTGGAAAATATTCTTAACCATAACAGTGTTTCTCAAATTTTATGAGCATTAGAGTCACCTCCGGGGGGGGGGGGGAGGTTGTTAAAACACAAATCGCTGGCTCCTTCCCCATTCTTCCCCAAATTTCTGATTCAGTAAGTTTGGGTTGGGTCCCAAGATGTTGCCTTTCTAACACGTTTCAAATGATGTTCATGCTGCTGGTCTGGGGACCACATTTTGAGAATCACTGTCAATACCACTACACAGCATTTCTGCCTCAGCTTTTGCTGCTTAGATGCCCATTAGGCGGGACCATACTTTCTTTGTTCTTTCTCCTCACCCCTACTCTGTGCTTTGCACGTAGTAAGCCTTCATTGATTTGAACAAATAAATCAATGAATCAGAAAGTGCTTTGCAAAAGTTAAAGGGATTCACAGACATAGAGTGTCATTAGTAAGGTAATGGGATATGTGAGGTTTTGGGGTCAGGTGGAGAGGGTTCTGTTTCCAGAAGCATTTTGACAAGAGCACTAAATGGAATGCCTCCAGTGAATTTGAATTCTTTGTAAGTCAGACAAAGGGTTGCTGTAAATTATTCTGTTGTCATGGCATATCAAGGAAGTTGATGGATAAAAGGACATGCTAATGAGACTCTAAGTGACAATATGAAATGGAATCAACGGTCTCTAAGAGACGTCTCTTGAATGCTGGGAGGGCATCTATTCTCATCATTGCCGATTATCAGGATCACTAAGCTTTTTAGGAGGTGCATTAACTTGAAAAAATCTTGTCCTTCTAGACCATAGCTGCCTGGATATTGGGAAGAAGAGCGGTGAGAGACCATTTGGGGAGTGTAAAAACTGAGAAGAATTATTATTTTTCATGTTAGATTTTACTGTTATGCATTCTCTAGCCACGTTTATATTTTCTAAGCACTTTCATACCTCTTACCTTCTACAATCCCCATATAACTCCTTGAGGGTAAGTATGACAATGATTTTCCCCATGTTTTAAGTGAAAAAGAGAAACTGAGGCACAGTCTTTAATTAAGGGTAAAAGCAAACATAAATGAAACATAGCTATTTAAAAATAGATCTAAGGTGAGAAAATACATGTCTTGATTCTTAAAGAGGCATCTTTCTAAAAAGGCCACAGCGTGAACATCGAGTGCATCTTCATTTCTCAGTGAAATCACCCCTTCTTCGTTTGTTCCTCCTGTCTATTCATCAGGAACGTCCCTTCTAAAGAGGCTGGGCTCCTCTCGCCTGACTTCTCCAGGACTGCTTCCTTCCTCTTCAGGTCTTTGCTCAGATGTCATCTCTCCCAAAGGGCCATTTCCGAGGCCTCTCTTTTAAGTTACACCCAATCCTCTCAGATATATCACCCTGTTTATTTCATTCATAGAGTTAAACACATTTGTTATTGGCTTCTGAATTTTTCTCTTTATTGTTGGTCTTCTTTCACTGGAATGGAAGCTCTTCAAGGGCAGGGGCATCCTTCGGCTTATCTACCCTACTGACGGCATCTTAGTGCAATGCTTCAACGTAACAGGCACTTAGTACACATTTGTTAAATGAATGGATTCATCCTCCTTTAATTAAGTTCCTGCCATAGGTCAGGCACCAATAATACTATTAAACACATTTGTTGTCTCTAAGAAGCTAATCCTTGATGCCTTGAGATCGTTTTCCAAGCGGGCCAATCTCTATTTTCCCCTTTCTGCACATTAGTCTTTTATTGGTCCTGCATTAATAATCTCGCAGCAGCTAAGAGATACCAATGACCAATAAGATCAGTTAATTTAATAAGAAGCAATAGAGCAAAATGATTAAGAGAATGGATGATGGAGCCAGATTGCCTGGGTCATTTCCTGGTTTTGCCATTTAATAACTGTGTGGCTTTGGATAAGTTACTTAACCTCTCTGATCCTCAGCTTCCTGATCTGAAATGGAGATAATATCATCCATGTTTGTTCTAAGGACTTACTAACTTGATATATGTAAAGTGCTTAAATAGTGTCTCCTCTATACTAAGGATAATATGAATGTAAGTTATAATTTTTATATATGGCCACAGATGAGAGTTCCACTCAAAATCAGATTCCATATAAATCAGATTACTGAAATTCAGGAGATAACCCAAAAAAGTTGTGACTGCCATTGAGAAATATAAGGGATACAGGATGAGGATGTCTTAGACATATAAATGTTAAGCTAATATATTTTGCCTTTACTTTACCCTCAGACCCATTTAGATTACCTATTAAGAACATATTTCAATTCAAGGTAAACAGAATGAACTTAGGGAAATTAATAGCTTTTATAAGATGTCGTGTAATAAAGCATAAAGCCACTTTAATAAGTCTGTGCTGAAAAGGGTGATGTATGGTCCCATACATGCCAAGCATACCTTCATTTAAAGATAATGTTTCAGCACAGCTCCAACAGCCGAGGGAGGAATAAACAAAGAGAATATCAAAAGCACTGCCTTAGCCGCAATAGCATTTGGCTCAAAGGATTACACTGGAATCACTCAGTCACAACTGAACAGAGATGAAATCAAGTTAGGAATTCAGCATCTGAGGAGAAAGCAATTGAAAAGTTTAGGGAAAATGCACAGCAAGAAGACTGGTCAGTGTAAACCCTAATAATCCATACAAGCAAGAAATGATTCCATGTGAACAACCCCGTTTAAAAAAATAGCAAAAATTGTTTTGTATTTCCTTATTTTGTTAATGCATCACTTCTGTCATGTCAAAATGTTTGACATCTCTAACTACAAATTAAGGATCCTGGAAAAAGATGATAATGCAATAATAATTTAGGTTACACAATACAATAAACATTGCATTTGAAATGTATATCTTCACATTAACCAGAAAATAAGTTTTCTAACCTTAATTTTACACACAAAGTATCTGTCTTTGGTTAAATGTTCCTCAAAACCTTTTCCAGCTTGTTAAAGAAGCCATCACACAATAACTTGAGCTATTTAATCTCGTTTATTTTCTCTTTATATAGCAGCCACTAACTGTTCCCACTATCTAATTTCCAGACCTTTCACAATTATTGCCACGAAGCATATCCATTCCACTACTCTGTTGTAATTTCGCCGCTTCTTCTTTCATTATACCGCTTGATCTCATTCCAACTCCTGTGCAATCCAGACTGTTAATCTGCATCTTTCAGGTGCTCTATTAACCTACAGATGACATTTTTCTCTCAGCTTCTTCTAGACTTCACCATCTACCCATTCAGGCTCTCAAATGTCATCTTCTCTTGCTCACTAAAAATCCCATACTTGCCACTTCTCCAGTAATTTAATCTAAAAGTATCCTAATTAATGGCTCTTCTGTATTTCCTTGTTTATTTTTTAATGGCAAAAATCTCACATTATAAGTTCTTTGCATGGAAAGATATCAAAGACCTAGTGTTAAAAAAAAAAGGCAAGGCCAGCCCAGTGGCACAGCAGTTAAGCTCACATGTTCCACTTCAGTGACCCCGGGGTTTGCAGGTTTGGATCCTGGGTGCAGACTATGCACTGCTTGTCAAGCCATGCTGTGGCAGGCGTCCCATATGTAAAGTAGAGGAAGATGGGCATGGATGTTAGCTCAGGGCCAGGCTTCCTCAGCAAAAATGAGGAGGATTGGCAGCAGATGTTAGCTCAGGGCTAATCGTCCTCAAAAAAACAAAAAAGGCAAAGTGTTAAGACATTATGGAGAGTGTGATCCCATTTTCTTTAAAATAAAAAAGATATACTTTGTGCATAGAAAAACACTAAAGATTATATCAACCTACTCATTGATTATCTCTTAGGACTAAGATTTTAGGGAATTCTCAGTTTCTATATACTTTTTCTTTAATTATCAATATACACTGGTTTTATTATCAGAAGAAAAAAATACGTGTTTTTCTATTGCCAAAAAAATGTATCTATTTTACTGAAAGAAAGGAGATAACTGTGAGATATGTTATATGGGTTTAATGGTGATAACCATTTACCAATTATGTGTAAGATATAAGAGTAACAGAGTAGAAGGAAATGAGATAAGACTCAAACTTTAAGGTGCTTGACATTAACCTACACAATGCAATAAAAAGTCATAAAACCCTATTTATTTATTTACTCAAAAAATACTGGCGCTCTTTCTAGTCCATGTCAGGAACACTTCTTGGCATGGAGATGTCCTCTGAACTATCAAATCCTCATAATTTTGCAGTAACATTCTAGAGACAGCCTACCAACAAATGAATATACTATCTGGCAAAAATAAATGTTATGGAGAAATATAATTCAGGGTAAGAGGAGAGAGGGTAATAGAGTAGTGATGTTCAGATAGGGCATTAGAGAGGGCCTTCTCTGAGGAGGAGACATTTTAGCACAGATGTATGTGACATGTCTCTCTCAGAGAACAGCAAGGAAAGCACCAGTGCAAAGGCCCTGAGGCAGAACACATGAAGAGCCTTTGAAGTGCCCCGAGAACTAGTGTGGCTGCAGAGTGAAACTCAAGAGGCAGATGATGGGGAATGAAATCAGAGACATGGGGCAAGGTGGGAGATGAGTCATATAGGATCTTACAGATCAAGGTAAAAATTTTGAATTTTATAACAATTGTTACAGGAAGCTATGGAAAAGTTGAGGGAAATGGAGTGAAATAATCTTATTTACATTATAAAAGAATTACCTGGCTCTCATGAGGAGAATAGAGTTGGAGGTCAAGAAGGATGAAAAATGACCTGTTTGTTGAGAGATGATGGTTTAGGCCAGCAGTGGGCAAACTATGACCTACAACCAAATCTAGCCCACTGACTGCTTTTGTTGTTTAGCTGAGAGCTAAGAATGGCTTTTACATTTTTAAATGGTTACATTTTAAATGGCTAAATAGGTGTCTCCATAATATCCTCGATCTTGCCTCTTGACCTACAAAGTTTAAGATATTTACCATCTAGCCCTTTGAGGAACAGTTTGCCAACTTCTGGGTTAGACAACAATGCTAAGCCTTAGGTTCATGCAATTTAATAATTTATTATTTCTCTATATGAGTTTTATTCTGGAAAGGAGAGGGAGAGAAATTATAATTGACAGACGGAATGAAGGGCAGAATGTGGGGAAGAGTGAAGTAGTTGGATTCAGGATGTATTTTAAAAGCCAAGTGACAAGACTCACTTATAGATGGAATGTGATGTGTGAGAGGAGTCAAAGATGGCTCCAGGAGTTTTGATTTGAGTAAACTGGGTGGGTAATGATGCCAATTTCTGAACTAGTAATGACGGGGAAGAACGAAGTTGGGCCAGGGTAGGGCGGATTGAGAGTATGTTGTTTTGAACATGTTAATTTTGGGATTCCTACTAGATATCCTTATGGAGATGTCTTCTGAATGCCAAGAATGTGATGCAAACAATATGTGCTATGGAATTTCAGAAGAGGGCTTGGGAAATGAGGGCTGCTGCATAGTGTAGTTGGTATATGAGTAAGACTGGTAATTATAAAGAAGATGGTAATAACAATGAATAATAATAAAACTTTAATCTATTTGAAGCATTATGCAAAGTACATGGCAGCCATGAGCGTGCACCTGACAGACCTCCAATTACAAGGAGCATAACTGATCAAGGGCCCCAGCTGAAATCCATTGCTGTGGTTCCACTGAAGCCACACTCCCATGGATGACCCCCAGTGAAGCACGGAGCATGGCAGGGATTCTAAAGCAGATGGGACTTCTTTAATGGCTGGCTGTGGCTCCAGGACACTCCCTCAGTCTTGCTGAAACTTTGTTAGACTGTTAAGGGCACTTGCACCCAACCTTCCTTCCAGAGTCAGACTTGCATCAGGGTCCAATGATTCCACTTCCCCAGGTCCCATCTCTTTATCTCTTACACCAGCATTTCCCCTAATTAAATCCTTGCAAGTTTAATCCCATCTGATTTCTGCTTCTGACACCCAAACTAAATCCAGTAACTGAAATCTATTATCTCATTTTAATCCATTAAAGACATTCAAACAACTCTTTAAAATGAGTTCTTTGTTATTCTCATAGTGGAGATCAGGAAGCTAAGGATTGAAGAGGTGAAAAGACTTTTATAGTTTTCAGCCTTTATTTTCACAAGATATTATTGAATGCCTGCTATTGTCAAAAACGAGATAGAGCTGAATTTCTAACTCTGAAGCATATGGTTGACCATTATGTTACAGTCGTGATTCTCAGTTGGGGGCAATTTTCCCAGGGGATATTTAAAAATGCCTGGAAACATTGAAAATTGTCACAAGCGGGTGGGGGTGCTGCTGGCATCTGGTGGGTAGAGGCCAAGGATGCTACTAACCATCCTACAATGCACAAGACAGTCTCGTCAACAAAGGATTATTCAGCATCAAACAGCAACAGTACTGAGGCTGAAACACCATGCATGACACCAGTAGAATCTTATAGAGATAGAAAAGGAGGTAGATTCCCAATATTTATATGAGTAATAGGAGAAAGAGGACAGTGCCAATAGGAAAGTAAAAATAAATAAGTAAATAAGTTCTGTGTCTAAATAAGGAGGGAGTAGAAAAAATAATTTTAGTAAATTAAACGTTAAATGTCTACTGTGAAAAATCGCACACTCTGCATGGCCAAGGAGAGTAGAAGCCAGAAAAAATAATTGGTTTGGCCTAATTTTTAAATCGGTAGACTTTTGCTGAGCAAATACCATTTGAACACTGCCTGGAAAAACAAAAATAGTTTACATATGTACATATTTGTATGCTTAGTTATGCGCCAGGAATTTATGCTAAGCATTTTACAAGATATATGCTATTATTGACCTCACTTTAAAGATTAGAAAACTGAGACTTTGATCTACAAAGTAGTTGAACCAGAGTGGAACCTAGAGACTTGTGCTCTAAAACTTTATTCTAAAAAGCCTGTAAGAGATGGAAATAAGTCACTTGTTAGTAAGAACATTCTTCAGATTTTAAGAGAGTTGTTAATAATTCACAAGCAGACATTTAGCTGATAACTATGCATTACTTTGATTTGTCTTTATACCACCATTTTCTTTCACTTATTTTTGTACACAATCAGAGATACCTCTTGTACTTGAATGTAGGGTTTTATTAAAAACAAAAAAGCGATAAGAAACAAATCCCAGTAGTTTTCTTTATTTTGGCATTCATGTGTGTTGTATTTATTACATATGAATAATAATATACTACGGGTTAAGATGGTACTAAGTGTGGTAAAACCACACTATGCTCATTAAATTTACTTTTTTGTGAAAAGATTTTGTACCACATAGACAATATGGATTGACAATTATTCTCATTTTCATTTGCAGATATCAGTTTGTTAATAACAACCTCACATTTAATTTATTACTTTTGTAGAGATATGCGTGTTATTGACTGAATCTGTGCTTAAGAGTTTCATGAAACCATCATTTTCTGCAGGAAACAGTTTTCCTAAAGGGTTCTAAAATTCTACTTTTCATAAAAATAAACAGTGGCTTTGTCATTTCTTGTTATAGTGTTTATATAGCATTTCCATTGTATAGGGAACTTAATGATCATTAATAGAGATATTTGCCAGGACTTTCCTGGAGAACTCAGGAGCCATTTGATAAAAATCAATATCAAGCAGTGAGGGAAATATTTTGATCATTTTCTTTCTGGATACATTTACCCCATTATGTTGGTGCTTAATTCTCTTTCATGAGTTTTACTGGATGTTGTGCAATTAAATCCTCATGCACATTTCTTGGAAAATACACACTGTTTATGTCTTTATATGTTTAGGCCCATGCAATTTATACATGTAATGTTTTTTTCAGACTATTTTTTTTCATTTTGGAGAAGAAATGGAAAGAAATGAAGACTGGCAAATTATACAAAGGGCAGAAAATGTTTTTTGGAAATTTCTACTATAGGCTATTTATTTATTTAGAAGTAGGCTAGATTGAAAATGAATATACTAATAACAATGGCTAAAATTTATTGAGCACTCTCTATGCTAAGCGTTTTGTCTTTACTGAGTCCTCACATTACATACCATAAGAAGTTGGTTCTAAATTTCCCATTTTACAGACAAGGAAAAAGATACATAATTAGGTTAAGTAACTTGTCCAGCTAGTAAGTGGCAGAGCTAGGTTACAAATTCAGGTGATTCAATTCCAGATGGGAAGATCTTGACCAAAAGAACTGCAAACAAGTTCATCCTTTGTGTACTGTGTCTCTCATTGAACCTCATACAGTGACCTTCACTTAGTAAACAAGTGGGCAGAATGACACACACACTAACTATGTGTAGCGAAGGATTCAGTTGACTGGGTTCTAGCCTAGAGGATTAGAAATTTTGGAGGACAATTAAGTCTGCCTCTTTGGGTCTAAGGAACTTCAACTGTAGAACTGAATGGGCTACATTATGTAATCTCTGAAGTCCTTCCTCACAAACTTAAAGATACTCCAAAGGAAAATGTCATAGGGTTCAGTCATTCTTCATGTCTCTTTTAGGTACATTCTGAATGCATAGATCTAAAGTTGGCCTTTGAAACAAAAGTGAAAAAAATGTGATGTATGAAGAGCTTCTCTTATAGATGGGGTGCTCTTCTGTGCCATCTTTTTAGAAGCACAGGAATAAAATTAGATATCTGCTCTGTTTGGGTCTCACATGGTTGACCTGATGCCAAAAGGATAAATTAAATGTCAGTTAACAGAGGCAAGGCCAATAAATTTAATTTATTCTCAAATAAACTATTCCTATTTCTTCATGATGTGTGTAAGGAGATTAGCATCACAGAACGTGAATTAGGATGGCTATGGCAAAAAGTCAGATTTGTCACGTGAGAGAATCTTCACGTGCTGGATACATCGATCTGTATTATGGTGCAGCCACATTTTTACATAATCTTACTTTATGTATACATTTGAATAAGCAAAATTCCCCCAAATGAAAAGTAATTAGAATCTTGTCATTCAAAAATTGGTGATTCAAGTACACTGGAAAGTGACCATACCTTCCACATGGTGAAGCTAGTTTAGCTGGTAAAAAGAAATACCTGTCTTACTGCCTCACAATTAGCCTTGATTTATTTGCCATCATCTGGACCACATCCCTCTCTCATAAGGTGATAGTCTTGTCTCTCCTTGACTCAAAACATGAGCCCCTGATTCTACGTCTAGGGCTCTTTTATGAATATATCATGTTATTTTTTTTCATCTAACAAAGTACTAGTGTCCATCTATAAAGGAAAGCCTTTGGATTCATGTATGTGAGCATGAAGCTTATGTGTGTAGGATTTAAATCAAACACCTGGCATAGTCCAAACTGACAACTTGCAATTTCTTTCGAGGCTGGTACAAGACATTACTTAAACTTGCAAATGATTATCTTAAAAGCCAAAATCTTACAGGTGAAAACTGAACTACAATGTGGATTCCTTTTTAGGCGTAATGGTGGATAAGCATGTTTCAAAATCACATAAAATTGTTTAGTAAGAAAGGAATCCCACAGGAAAATTCTTAGACAGTTCAACCTATCAGAAACTTTTCTTTGAGGGATGTGCATTTATCAAAGTATAGATGCTTCTATAGAAACTACATTCGCCTTCAAATGTAACTAATTAAAAAGAAAGTAGAGATTTAACTTGCTATTTTTTTCCATCTTCGATATTATTGGCATCAAAAAAATCATTCAGAATGCTCAGGAAAGTCGCTTTCCATGTTTCTTATGACTAAAAATAGTTTTTCAGCAATTGGATTAATCTCCGTTCTCTGAAACATTTGCCAGAACTCTGAGATGAAAAGAGAAACATTCTTATTGTGCTCCCATCCTGAGAGAGCAGCAGAGGCAAGATCTGAATCCAAAATTATTCATTTCAGCTTCAAACCTTTCTTGAAACCTTTTCCATGGCTGTGATGTGCAAGCAATAGCTAGAGAATTTTTATCTCCACCCCCTCAAGTAACAGAAATCATCTGTTGTCCCCCTTTTTTTTTTTACAAACATGAAAAAGGGAAACTGTCCATGATGATTTGTGGAGAGTAGGTGTGTGTGAGATCTGCTATTTCCGTGCTTAGTTCAGAAGCTGATGTCACGATTGCTTCCTACACAACAATATGGGAAACCACATTAGCAGGAGGAATCCCAGTTGGCAAAATTGTTGGTTGTACCTGTTAAATAGACAGTGATTTGGAGGAGGAATTCTCAGGACACCTTAGAGAAATCAGTCAATGTTTTATTTAGAAATTAGAAGCTCCTAAAATGGGATTATATATTTCAAAAAGTCTTTAGGAAGTACAGTGTGTCACAACAGTGCGTTGTTATGCTATACCATTTTTTGTTATTACAGTCTTTTAACCGTATATAAGTGTTTGAACAGATACAAATACATTTATCAGGAAGTAAGAGCTTTATTGAATAGGAATGAATCTCAATTTAAAAATTAAATTCAACATTTCAGAAGTTGCCTTGAAAAAAATTTGGGGTAGAAAATGGTGACTTTGAAGCTAGATTAGAAAATGATCACCTGAGATTCTGAGGGGATCCAAGATGACTGTGAGCATTACTTAGGTAGGGGGTTGTTTTATCATTATTGTATCAAGACTGAAATACCCACCCCCAACACCTGGTAATATACAGACTGAACTATTTGTATTAGTGTGAAAGCATCAGTGTCACTAGTTTGAACAACTCCAGGAGCACTATTCATCTATTCATTTATTCCATAAAGTACCATGGAATAAAGATGCTAGAAAGAAAGAGCAATTTGGAAAGACCATCTTGAGAGATTCTTCATTGATCAAAGATGTTGTCTACAAGGTATGCATTGAGATCAGTGTCATTTTGTCCTTGCTCTCATAACGCTTCTGTGTAGATGTCTTTTCTCCTTTTTTCTACCGTATTAAGACATCAAAATGGACCTTCCAAGGTGTCACACTCCCCATCACTGTTCTTAATTGTCTCTTCTGAGAAAATTGGCATGTTGTTCTGACACAGCCAGTTTACCTGTTGTAACAATAAGTTATCACTAAATTCAACTTCCAGGTTATTAGTCAGGTATTTCAAGTGTTGCCCAGTGGTTCCCTTGGAGGCCTTCCCTAGAAATGAACTTGGCCTGAATGTGGGAACTATTCACATTCCAAATATAGTGGTTTTCAAACTTTTTCTTGACTGAACAATCCTTTGTGCAAAGAAATATTTACAAAGATGCCCAGTAAATAAAATAAAGAAGAGCTGTTATTGCTGAGTTTGGGAGCCTGTCTTTTCCTTGCCTACATCCACCTGTTGCCTTTGCTTGTTCCATAGTAGTCACTGAGGGAATTTCATTGATCATCTAGGGGTCTGCCATATCCGGTGGTAAAAACACTACTCAGACAAAATTTATTTCATTGTCTTTAACTGAATTTCTGGAGGTCTATTTTCAGTGTTGTTTGAAAATATTCCCTTCCCCACTCTAAAAATAATCTTTGATTCTAACTCATAATCTAAAACTAGCCCTATAATATTGATTTATACCTGTAGAACTGTATTATTCAAGAGTCTTTGGGTTGCAAGTGGTAGGAAACCCAACTCAATCTGACCTAATGGGGTTCTATTAGCTGACATAATTGAAAAGCTTAGGGGTAGCACCAAATTCAAGCACAACCGGCCTCCAAAATGCTAAGAAGATAGGCAATTCTATCTCTCTTTTCCTGTCATTACTTCACTTTACTGATACTGGCTTTATTTACAGGCATGCTTTCTTCATGTGATAGCCCCAAAATAGTCTTTAATATGCTTTTCTTTTCCAGTAATTCTAACACAGTTTTTGGAATTGTGATTTATTGAACCAGTTGTTTTTAATTGATCGACTTTATTTTTTTTTAGAGCAGTTTTAGGTTTACAGATAAATTGAGCAGAAAGTACAGAGTGTTCTCATATACTCTCCCTCCACACAGTTTCCCCTATTAACATCTTGCATTAATGTGGTAGATGTATTCTAATTGATGAACCAGTATTGATGTATCATTATTAGCTATTGTCCATAGTTTACATTAGGGTTCACTCTTTCTGTTATACAGTTGTATGGGTTTTCACAAAAGCACAGTGTCATGTATCCATCCTTACAGTATCATACAGAATAGTTTAACCGCCCCAAAATAGCCCTGTGCTCCACCTATTCATCCTCCCCTCCCTCCTGCTGAAAGTGGTAACAGGTGATTGCTTTGCTTTTCTCAGAATGGCGTATAGTTGGAATCATAGAGTATTTAACCTTTTCAGACGGCTTGCTTTCACTTAGTAGTATGTATTTAAGCTTCCTCCATGTCTTTTTGTGGCTTGATAGCTCATTTCTTTTTCTTTTTTTATTTTTTTTGCTGAATAATATTCCGCTGTATGAATATACCACAGTTTGTTTACGTTCAACTAGTGAAGGACATCTTGAATGATTCCAAGGTTTTAATAAGGTTACTATAAATGTTTCTGTTCAGGTTCTGTGTAGACACAAGTTTTCAAACTGGATAAATACCAAGGAGCATAATTGCTGGATCATATTATAAAGCTATGTTTAACTTTGTAAGGAGCTGCAAGATTGTTTTTCAAACTGGTCATACCATTTTGCATTCCCACCAGCAATGAATGAGATTTCCTATTGATCCACATCCTGGCCAGCATTTGTTGTTTTAGTGTTTGAGATTTTAGCCATTCTAAATGCATGTAGTGGTGTCTCATTGTTGTTTTAATTTGCAATGCCCTAATGAGATTGGGCTATTTTTCATTAGTGTGCATCCGTGAACCAATCTCTGTAGTTAAAGGGATGGAATATGTTGGCTAGTCAGGTCTGCGCCTCAGGCCTATCACTCAAGCAGGGACCACAAAGAAAGGTAGTGATTTGCCATTACCAGATTCACAAAGGAGAAATGATTTGCAGTTATCGAAGAAAGAGAATTGGATGTATACTGATAAACACATCAGATATCCACAAAAAATTTATAAAACTTCCTGACAAAAATATCATAATTTTAGAAAGTGTTCATATTTAAATCATTCTCAGATGAAAAACGTGGTATATTTCAAAGGTCAGAAAAAGAGGTGGTATACATATGAATTAGAGATTGGAATAAGTGGCAGTGGGAATACTGAGCTCAATTTCTACAATTTAAAGAAAAGTAGAATAAAATAAATTTACTTTCAATATTAATTCTTTGTTGTGCATATTGATTCATGAGTATGTAAAGATCCTTCCTGTGTGAAACATATCACATAGTGGAGATGAAATAAACAATCCACTAGAGGTCTTTTACAATTTAAATTAAGCTATTATTCAATGTAATTACTAGTCTGAATGTTTTAAAGTTTCTCTAAATAAGAACTATGGAGGTTGTTTACCCTACAAGATGGTTTATTGCACAATTATGAATAATCAGCAATGACTGTAAGTTGATGATTATAGCATATGTTTTAGTTGAGAACATATTTTTGGCAATGAATATACAATGCCTATTAATTCAATCAAAGAGCTTTTTATATATCTTGATTCAATAAGTGTTGTTTGAAAATGAATGTATTGGTCAAGTAATAGGTCACCACTCTAAATCTAATTGATGAGTTTGAAGCTTGCAGTAGGAAGGAGTGAGCATGCATTAAATGTAAATAAATATTGGCACAAGTTAGTGATGTGACTTCTGGAGAAAATAAGGGAGTTAGTGTAAACATTTCACAGTTTTATAATGATATTTGCCCGTGATTGATTCAATCTTGGGATTGATCATTAGCAAAAGTATAAGCCATATGGCAACTGACATTTACAAATGTGCTTTTATCAGTCAGTTTTATCCATTGAGGACAACAATTTAAAAATTCAACATTCTGCAAGTTTTTTAATGCAGTGTTTGGAAGAATTCATTTGGTAATAAACATAGTATGGAATAACAGTGTTGGAAAAGAATTTAAGTTGATGATAGACCATTTATTCCATTCAAAGACCTGTGTTTATTTCATCCAGTCCTGATAACATCAGCAGTTGGTGTTTTCTGGAAATGCACTGGGAAAAAATAGAAAATAAGAATATATTTAAGAAGAAATGTATTTATATTTATAAATATAAATATATGTTTATAAATATATTTAAGAAAATAAGAATATATTTATATTTTAATATATCTTATTTAAGAAGATACAGATTTTTATACACCCTGTCACGCTGTTTTTACAACCTAAGTCAAATGGCCAAGGAATGATGGAGTTTGCTAAAAAGAGAAAATCCTATATATTTATACAAATTTAATTGATATCGGTCTTTTTAAAAAATATATTGAGATGATAGTATTTGAGAAGGAAAGTGACCAATTTAGCTACCCATTCCACTAAAACCTGTCACGGTAGCTATAGGTCTAGTCAGCTTGCCTTTGTATTTGAAAGGAGACAAGCTATTTTTGCTTCTATAACACAGATATAAGACAAAGGATCATATTTCTTGACTATGAATTGAAGAACTAAGTTTATTCATTCATTCAAGTGATTTAAGATTTAATCTAACTATGATTTAAGATACTTAACTATCAACTTCCAATAACGTTAGAATTTATCATAACATTCATTTCATTATCATTTTCATTATCATAACTATTGCTGTTGTCATCGTTATCATCATTTCATTTCCATAGCACTTTATAACAGTAAAGTGGCACACTGACCGAGATAATCAAATCAAACATGGTGCCATATTTTGGTCAAAAAATGTTTTTGGTTCTGAACTTACAGGAGGAGAGATTGAAATGAATGGATTGAAATAAATGGATTCAAAGATGGAATCTATCAGAGATATATAAAACTGCCAGAATAGTTCATTTGGATCACTGTAGGTAGAACACTGGACTGAAGGTAGAAAAGTATGGCTTGATTACTAAATTATTTTCCAAAACGCACTTAGTCATTCTGAGTTTTTATTTCCTCAGCTTCAAACTCAGACAGCAAAGTAGAACTTTAAGTCAATACAAATACTTCGCTTATGTAGCCACTGTCTTTCAAAAAATAATTGAACCGTCTCAGTGGAATGTCACTTCACTTCTTCCTAATATCTTTATCACCTCTTCAGTTTCTGAAAGAGTTGCTAAGTCTCTACCCAGCTCTTTTCACTTTACTCTGGGTTATGCTTCTCTGTCCAGAGCAAGATCAAAATTTCTTCTTGGGTATTTTATTTTATAAGATTCCAGCTATGGAAAAAGAAAAACAAATATAAAAAGACTAATGAGATATTATCAGAATATTTTGTTAAAAATGTCTTCAATCAGAAATGTTTCTAGAAAAGAGTGCTCTTAAAACTTGCTGCTGGCATTTGCCCAGATTCATTTATTCAGCTTGGTCCAGAAAGGAGGGAGGTTGTTATTTTAAGAGCAAATATAGGGCTCAATATTTCATTTATTCAGAAGGGGGCACACTTGTGCTTTTAATAGCAGATGTATTCAGATTTGCTAGTACGTGAAATTCATACATAACTTTTAGGAAATGACAGAACTATTCCTTTTTATCAGGGATTCTTAGAATATGTAAATATATACACCAATTTGATACTTCTTAATAGAGAATGACAGAACTCAACATGCAGATTTCTTTTGGCGGAGGGGCTTCTTTTTCTTTAGTTCAGTGTCTTATTAAGTTGAAACCTTTCTAATTTGGTCGCATTATTTTAAATGATCAGCTTTGCTGTTCATGAAGACTTCTATGACCATGAAAATAGCACACTTTTGACAACCTCTGATAAATTTTAGTTCAGTTTCTGAATTTTGGCAACCTTATGGCCTTAAAAAATGTTTTCCCCACTAATCTTCATTAATAGTCTGTCAACTTTTGTATGCCAAGATGACACTGGCACACATGGAGGAAGAAGACTTATGCAGTGAGGAATCTTTCCACTAGTAGGCTTAATTGTCCTGAGTCATAGTTGTCTTTTTCTGGGAACACAAGGTGGACCTTGGTATGGTGTTTGCCTAAGATTAGGAGTTCACGCTGAAGCTTTTACAAGTCATGCCTAACCCCCACAACTTTGACCTCAGTATTGGTATGCTCTACGTAATTTAAGTATTTGGTCAATAATGATAAAGCCCAAACAGTTTAAATCGTACAGGGATATCTGAAATAAATACAGAAAATATGAGACAATAGAATATAATTAACTTTTGCTTTCAAGTTTTCTTAAAAATTACCTTTGTTGTAAGCTATAAGACAAAGGGGAATGTCTTTGATCTATAAAGAGCTTTTAAAAATGATGAAGAATATTTAAAATAATTCAGTGGAAAAATGGAGAAAAGTAAAAGATGGTCATTTGGCAATTTACAGTAAGAAGGATGATGGAAAATTATTATTATATATTTAATGTCTATAGGAGAATACACTTATTTTATATTGTCATCTGAAAAACTGCATGTTATACAACGAGATTGAGTTTTGGATCTGTGTGAATCACTAGGATTATTTTACTACTAATAAGTAATGTTGATTTACATGTGAATAAAAGAGTATATGTGTAAATGTCTATATACATATACATAAACACATATTATAAAGTAAAAACATATATCTTTCATTTTTGTTGCAATCAAGACTTTTTAATTAAATATATCGAAAAAAAGAGAGAGAGTGAGATTTCTTAGCTTTGGGTTCCTCACTGAATATGAGCCATACTTAAGTAATCTCTCCCTCCTTTTCATTTCCCTGGGCTGGTATTTATCACCTCTCTCCTTCCTTCAACATATTCTCAATCTTCTGCCTTCACAAACTTTTCTGTCTAAGATGGATTATGTTGATGCAGGTGCAAATTAGAACTATCTCTCTAGATGATAATCTGGCAGTATATATCACCAATTTCAATGACTATAAACACTTAACTAGTCACTCAACATCTCTCTTAAGGAAGTAATTGGAGATTTTAAAGAGATAACTGTACAAAGATGTTTATTTTCACTAAAAGTAGTGAGCAGTTGGTAACCACATAAGTGCCCATCAAAGCGAATTAGTTAAGCAAATTGTGGTGAAATCCTTCAAACAAATATTTTGTAACCATTAATACTGTAAGAAGGATCTATACATGTTGATTAAAAAATTGTCCAAATCTTTTGGTAAATTGAAAAAGTAGATTAAAACAGAGATTATGGAGTGAATCTAATTATATAAGGGAGAAACATGTGATTATGCACATATAAAATAAATACCTGAACTACATACTTCAAAATTCTATTAGTAGTGATTTTCTTGACATGGCAGGATTACGTATGCTCTTTATAATCTATTTTATAACATCTGATATTTAAAAAAATATGTCCCTAACTTATATTCAGAAAATATAACAAAATTATTGCTAAAAAACAACTAATCTTAAACTGAAATTGCTTAAAGTTTAATGTTGAGAAAAACAGACTAAAAAATTTAACTTTGTGGTGACAGGAGAGATGAAGAGAATAGCAGCAAGAGAGATGAGAGCAAACAAGGAGGTAAGAATTTAAAGACACAGACTCTGGACAGTTTTCCACCATATGGTCCCAAATTTCCTCTAAACTCCTATAAAATGAGAATGTTGGATTACATGATCTCTAGGTTCCTTTCCAGTTTTGACTTTTGATAATTCCATGTATAGACATTAGTTTAGATCATGCATCTTGATCATCTGGATGTTGTCTTTTATCTTTGAGAGAAGGAACTAAAGATTCCCTGTAGATGAGAACTGACATGTTTGATAGCCATAAAATATAAGGCATTCATCTAAATCTTTTAAGTTACCTTATTAATGCATTAGAGGTTTCAAATATTTTCTCTTTTCCTATATGAAGGCATGAGGAGCAACCTCAGCTGAGGTTAAGGGAAAAGAGAAAAATTGTCGATAGGGGACATCATAGATTGAATCTTCCAGGATGCTTTCTGAAGGAGTTTGTCCATTAATGGGAAAAATTTGAAAGTCTTAGGGCACAAGCAAGGTGGTACATATGATCTAGATCAGTAACATTCCAGCTATTGGCTTATTTTGTCTTTTCCAACCAGGCTACAAGGTCCTTAAGGGAATGACAGTGTCATATGCATCATTGTCTCTCTCACCCTCAGCCTCCAGTACTTAGCACACTGTGGACTAAGTAAGTATTCAGTGACTGCTTATTGAAATAATAAATAAGTGAAAGATTGAATGCACAAGTTAGTGAATGATTCATTGGATGGGTGGTTAGATGGATAAGAAGATGTATGAGGTTGTTGTATACTAAATGTATCTAGTCACTAGTTAAGGCATTATCTTCTTGTGTGTTGCAAAGTCACTTTCTGCTCCAGAACTTCAGCTTCTTCACATGCAATATAAAAATACATAAATTCTAAGCTGTCTTTCAGTTTTATGATGAGAAGATTCTATAAATATATGTGTATAAGGCACTTTTTCTTATATATTTTCTTTTCTCTCATCACCCACAGCCAGCCCACTAGCCATTTCTTATGTATATATTGGATCAGAATACTTCCCACCACTGCCACCATCCCAGTCTACACCACCATCACCTTTCACCCGAACCCCAGCAGTGCACCTAATTGGTTTCTCTGCAGTGTTACATTTGCTCCTACAGAGTCCATTCTTTACATACATGTTCCACAGAGTAGCATGTTTTTAAAAACAGCTTAGAGCATGTTACTCCCATGTTCAAAACCTTCCAAATTACTGATCATGACAATTTGAATAAAATGTGAATTTCTTAACCTGGGCTGTAAAGTCCTATATGATCCGGCTATTGTCTAACTCTCTCTTCTCATATTGTTCACCTCATTGTTTATAGCAGATCTTCCTGATAACTGGATGTAGTAAACTAACTCCCACCTTGGGGTTTTGTGGTTGCTCTTTCCTCTGTCTGGAAGTCTCCTGTCTTAGGACTGTGCATCCCTCCTACTTCCAATCATTCAGGATAAAGAGTAAATATTACCTAAGAAAATCTTTTCCTTTTCATCTTAGCTGTAGTATCTACAAGACACCCCCATTCCTTTATATCCCATGACCCTGTTTTATTATCTTTATGGTGCCATTGCCATCTCTGAACCACCTTGTTTATCTGGTTTCCTAGTTTGTGGTCTTTGTCCACTCTCACTCACATATAAGCTTGCAAGAGCAGGGGCGTGTTTTATCGTGTTAATTGCTCTATCCTTATTGGGTAGAGAACAGTGATAGACACATGGTACGTACTCAGGAAATATTTGTTGCATGTTAACAAGTAATTTTCCCTTCAGACATAACCAGTCTTAAATGAGAGTTTTTGACTGGGGCAATAATTCATATTTACCTCTGTGGATTTGTGTAATATCATTATGAAATGCTGCCAGATGTGTTATCTGCCTCACAGGGATTTAAGAATGTTATAAGGATTAAATGAAATAATGTGTGTGAAATTTACTTTGTTAAAGAAAAAAAACTATAGTAGTATTTATTATCACTATCTTGATTTCACAGATGAGGAACCTGGAGTCCCACTGGGGACATAACCACCCAGGTCACACATGTGAGCTCTTCTGTCTTCTGGAGAACATCACAAAGGTGCTTCTACATAATTGTTTTTTTTTCTTTTTCTTTTGGGCTGAACATCCTTTGCTAAGAGGTCATAAGAATCACAAGGATGTCTCCTGAAAATTAGGAAGGAGGAAATAATGCCATTCTTTAATGAGAAAGGGCATAGAGATCAGTAAACACAGCCAAAGGGAATATAAGAATGAAAAATTCAGGGCAGAATTTGGCCTACTGGCCCACATGATAAGGGAATAAACTACTTGTGATGTTTATTGTGAAGCTATAGAAAAGTTAATAGGTTTGTGAACAAATGTCCCAAACTCTCAGCTCAGGGTATGATTTCCCAATTCAAGAAACTTTTCTTCCCTGAGGGTAACAATTTTTACTCAGCTTTTGTGCAAAGAAACTGCCACTGTTTCATATTTTCTTTTCTTTTCCTGTTTCCTTAATAAAAACATTCAGTATTACTTGGCAGAATCAAACCCTATTGTTTGATATCATGACACTTTCTTCCAGGCAGTGCAATATCTTGTCATTGGGAGTCATTGGTGCTAACCAGAGCAGTGTACGATACCAGGGAGTACGCTAGTCTATTGAGTTGTAGCTCATATTCTTGTATAATTCACAAACCAGCTATTTAAAAGAATTCACTTTCAGAGTGCTGTGATTTCATTTGCAGTAGACTTAAGTCATATTTCATTTTTAATTTGATATGTGCTCATTAAAAGCATAGATTCTCTTACTTGCTTTAAGGTCGTACAACGAGTAAGTGGAGGAACTAATTTCCCAGACTTCATCATTTGAATTTTTAAATCCTTCAGCATTTATAAGAGGACAAACATTATTTTTTCAGCTACATCATCAATTTTTGCCCAAATGAATATACCAATGTATTCTGAAGTTGTGTAGTTTTGATTTGCCATGATGTAGCAATGTAGCAACACCTTGAATTGGATTTAGGATTGGTTATTATGAATCCCCACAACTTGATCAAGTTCTAAGAGAGCTGTCCAGAGCTGAACTTCCACAGGGATGGCCACTGAGAGGGGAGGCATAAGAACAGACTCCTAGGCTCTGGATATTTGATTTTATGCATATGCGGTCCAAGCTTCTAATTGAAGAGTCCTAATTGTAGCTTCCTGGGAGAATTTGCTTTCCAGATTGCAAATACAAAGGTTCAAAGGGATCTGGCTCCATTTAAAAAGCCTGCATGAAAAAATAAGTAAAGTACCTTGAAATTGCCAGTGAAGAGGTCACCCCAAAGTCTATACAGTAAAAAGGATAAGCTTTAGAGGAAGAAAATGTGTTTTCTAATAAGGAAATATCCATTGTAGCTTCTTAAATACCGTTCATTCAGAGAAGGTAAATCAACAGGAATGAAAGACCTTGAACAAGACTCTGTTTCATGGCCATTTAAATAAGAATTTTATTCAATTTGTGGTAATATTAAATAAATTAAAATTTGTAGTGGTATTTCTTGTACCCAAATATGTGAAAATAAATTTTTATGTAATTTGTTATGGTTCATATTGAGGTGGCTCTGAAATTGTGAATACTCTCTAATACTTTTCTCTAAAATATTAGTATATTTATACTTATTTATTCTTAAACATTCAAATATTGTATTAAAATAATGTCCATATTATCATCTAGAAATTTAGAATATAATTTTCCAAGCTTGATTTTAATTCCAATTACATGAAAACTAAGAATATAAGATTATAATGCTTCTTTTAGATTTTGGGTTATTTTAAAAAAAAGCCATTCACCTGTTGAATCATTCAATAGATAAATATTGACACATTCTAAGTTTTGGTCACTTGGTTCCAGCCTCCATTAAATCTACAGTGTAGTGGAGGTAAAGTTAAGCAAACTGAGACTTAAAGTGCAGTCTAATAAGTGCTATGATCGGGTCAATGCAGCGTATAATAATCACACATTGCAGGATCCTCTTATTTGAACTCACGGGGGTCAGAGAGTTTCCGGGGAAAGTGACTTGGAAGTTGATACCTGATGTATTAGTAGAAGTCAGTCAAGCAAAAAGATGGAGAAAAATCCTTCAGTCACATCACATGTGATGGCATAGAGGCAAAAGAGGATTTCATGTTTTTGAAGAAGAAAGAGAAGTACG
Source organism: Equus quagga (assembly GCF_021613505.1). Lineage (NCBI taxonomy): Eukaryota > Metazoa > Chordata > Mammalia > Perissodactyla > Equidae > Equus > Equus quagga. Next base: position 108,554,488 of record NC_060267.1, on the reverse strand, counting down.
ATGTGACTAAAAGTTGGAAATCTTGAAAGATGAAATAGTGATTGGGAATAATAAATAAGACTGAGGTGGTAAGACAGGATTGCATCATAGAAGTCCTTTTCATCATATTAAGCAATTTGACCTTCTTTCTAAGATCATTGGGATTCTTTGTCAGGTTTTAAATAAGGAAGCAGTCTGATCAGGTTCACATTTTAGAAAAGTCGTTTCAGTGTGAAGAAAAGATCATGGACATACGAGTGCAGCAAAACTAGAAGCTGAGGGACTCATCTGGAGTCTTCTATAGTGGTTCCCAGCCAAAGATGCTGGTGGCCTCCACTAGGATAGCACTAAGTGGGGATGGAGAGAAGTAACTGGAATCATCAGATTTTTAGAAGATTAAATGGACAGGGCTTCAGAGATGTTTGGAAGTAGAGGAGAGTGAGGGTGAGGGGTGAAGGAAGCTAACTAGATTTCTGGGATCTGAAACAGTGTTGACTGCTTCCACTCCCAAAGGTAGAAAACACAGAATTTTGCAAGTGAAGGTGATGAGATCATATGGGGACATAGAACATTTTATGTTTCTGTAGGACTCCAGATGAGATGACTAGCAGAAATTTGGACCTATGAATTTTCAAACTCAGGAATGTGATCTGAGTTAGAGATGTAAATTTTGGAGTTTTCAGCAGGTAGATGATAATTGAACATATGGGAGTGGATAATAATACCCAGAGAAGATATCTAAAAGAGCAATTCTCAAACTTGGGAGTCAGATGAATTGCCCAGGAGACCTATAAAATTCAGAATCTTGGGTCCTAACTCCAGACTGTCTTATTGAGTAGGTGTAGGGTGTAGCTCAAATCTACATTTTTGACAAGTAGAGTCCCATCCTGTGGTTTTGGTATTGATGATCCTCTGATCGCACTTTGAAGTAAAAGGAGAAGATCTTGCATAGAAGGCTCAGTAGTGTCAGCACATAAGAGATGGGCCAAGGAAAAGGAACCCAGAAAGAAGGCTGTGAAGAAGTAACCAGAGATATTGAAGGAAAACCAGGAGAATCAAGTATCACAAATTCTATGGGAAGAGAGTGGGTACAAGAGAAGGAATGGTTGACAGGTCAAAAGTGTTGAGAGAGAAAGTAAAGAGGAAGGCTGAAATACACCCACTAGATATAACAAAAAGGAGGTCATAACAAAGTTGGCAAGAACAGTTTCAGTAGAAAAATGTGGGCTGAAGCCAGATTGCAGTGGGCTGAGGGTTGAATATGAGATGAGGATGAAGAGACATGAAGCAGAGAGGAAAATTTTTTAAAATAAGTGAGGCTTAGAAGGGAAGGAGGTTGCTCCAGCAGAATGTAGGGCGGAGTGTGAATGTTTCAGGAAGGAAACAACTTGAGTAAAAGTCTAATTCCCACACCTGACACGCTCCACTTCTAATATTTTTGAAGTTTTTTTTAAACAGATTCATTGAAGTATAACTTACATATAAAATTCATCCATTTAAAGTATGCATTTCAATGGCTTTTAATGAAATTACAAAGTTGTGCAAACATCCACACCACAATCCAGTATTAAATAATTCCATTGCCCCAAAGATATCCCTCACACCAACTTACAGTTAACCCCCAGTCTCCCAGGCAAACACTAATGTACTTTCTGTCTCTATAGGTTTGCCTATTCTATATAACTCACATAATACATGGTTTTTTGTGTCTGGCTTGTTTGACTTATATTGTTGCTGAGGTTCACCCATGTTGTAGCATGCATTAGTATTTCATTCCTTTTTGTTGTTGAATTGTATTCCATTTATGGATATACCACCTATTGTATATCAGTTCATAAGTTGACGGATATCTGGATCATTTCTACTTTTTGACTATCATTCATGAATGGTATTGCTACAAACATTCGCATACAAATATTTATGTTAATGTATGTTTTCATTTCTCTAGCATACTTATCTAGGAGTAGGATTGCTGGATTATGTGTTGTTTATGTTGAAATTTCTAAGAAACTACCAAACACTTTTCCAAAGTGGCTGCACTGTTTTATATTCCCACTCTCCCACCCCAGTCCTACTAAAGCTGATACTTTATTTACATTTATAACTGCATTCATTAGTTAGCCTAGAAGGAAAAATAAGCTGTGCTCCCTTCGGGTAGTGGGGAGCAAAGTAAGGTGCTGCCTTGTGTTTTGTGCCTTACGGTTACACCACAAACTATTGAAATATGTCTGAGTATCAGCCTGCCCCCTAGTGGTGGTCTAGATCCATGGGGCCACACTTGGAAATGAGTTTTTTCTAACCTTTCCATCATATGCTCTGCCACTCCACCTCTATCCTTTTTTTTTTGAAGCATAATTGACATGCAATATCCTATTAGTTCTACGTGTACATCATAGCGATTTGATATTTATATAGATTATGAAATGATCACCACAAGTCTAGCTACCATCTGTAACCATACAAAGTTATTACAATATTATTGACTATATTCCCTCTGCTGTACGTTTCATCCTCATGACTTATTTGTCTTATAACTGGAAGTTTGTGCCTCTGAATGCCCTTCACCTAATTTCATCCACCCCTCAACTTCCCTCCTTTGCAGCAACCACCAGTTTTTATTCTGTATCTATGAGTCTGTTTGTGTTTCGTTTTCTTTGTTCATTTGTTTTGTTTATTAGATTCCACATATAAGTGAAGATGTACAGTAATTGTCTTTCCCTGACTTATTTCACTTAGCATAATACCCTCTAGGTCCATCCATATTGTTGAAAATGGCAAGATTTCATTCTTTTTTATGATGCAATACAATGAAGCTTCTCCTTTCTCCTTTCATTTTCTTTTTTTAAAGATTGACACCTGAGCTAACAACAGTTGCCAGTCTTTTTTTTTTTTTTCTGCTTTATCTCCCCAAATCCCCTGGTACATAGTTGTATATCTTAGTTGCCGGTCCTTCTAGTTGTGGCATGTGGGATACCACCTCAACCTGGCCTGACGAGCGGTGCCATGTCCACGTCCAGGATCCAAACGAGCAAAACTCTGGGCCACTACAGCGGAGTGCGCGAACTTAACCACTCAGCCACGGGGCCGGCCTCTATCCTTTCTTGCAAATACATAAGAGCAGACAACTGGTTTAAATGCACCCAAACACATTTAGATGGTGCACTGTGGGTCCCAGTGGGGCAGGAAGATGGAAGTCTCCACATGCTGCTATTTGAGATTTCAACGTCTGCTTTCTTATCTCAAGCATCACCAGCTGGAGGATTTGGGAAAAATATTGAACTTCATTTAAACTCAGATTCCTCATCTTTACAATGAAGATTATAAAGACCTACTTTAGAGGGATGATGTGATGATTAAATGAGATCGTATATGTAAAGCAGCTAACAGTTCAGCTCAGAGTTAGCATTCAAGAAACAGCAGGTGTTCATATTTTATAATGATAAAATGATCAAGAGTGCGGTCAAATACTACGATGCAGTTTCACTCATGAAATTTATTTGTTTCATCTGGTTCTTCCCATTTGCTCATACCCCATGTTAATGTTCTCTATTTCAGATAGAAACCTCTTTAAATTTAGAACTAGATGGTTTTTATTTGATGTGGATAAAAATCACAAATAGTAACAACAATAATGTCCTCCATCATTTTAGAGTAACAATATATCAGGACATTTTCTAAAATCTTCCTTATGAAAAATTTAACAGTGATAAAGTTTTCTGAGGTAGGCAAAGATCTCAGATGGTCTGTGTTGGAGAAAAGATTTTCAGCTGTCTCTTTCCCACTCCGGCCCCACATCTTGACTGTTGTGCTAGCCCTGCTGATGGGAATGACCATGTCAGTTACAGCTGGTTGATATTGAGAAGTACAAAAACTAGAAGAGCTCATGAAATGTGGCTCAGAATCGGTATCTCATGAACTTTTGTCGCTCTGGCAAAGAGAAGAGACAAGACCAGGAATGCCCTATATCTGATGATTATTACAATCAGCTATTCGGCAATTCAGGACAGTTGCATTCTCCTCCCACCTCACCCCAACACACACATACTACCCTTTTCCCTTTAATAGCTAAATTTTGCCCTGAAATAGCCAAAGATTACTTTCAACATTTTGTCCATGTGGATTAAATGCATAGGCTTTCTCCATTTATCTCTTAAAAATACTACAAACTATATTTGTTTGGGATTTATTCTCTGATGGCAGTTAAGTTGCTCATTTTACTGGGGTATTTTGTAATTTGAAAGAGAAGGTTCTGCCCTAAGCAGAAAGCAAGTCTCTAATATGGAAATTAGGTGCTGAGAGAGAACTGTTCACAAAACACATTGGACAGCGCATCATAGTGTTCAGACACACAATTCCTGCATGGAAAATAAGAAAGCATCTTCTTGACCAAATGTGATCAGCACTATCCAGGCTTACACCTCACATGCCTCACGAGGCCTGAATTCTCTTCAGTATTCAGTTATTTTGTGAGGGAAATGTGTAAATTAAAGTGGCAACAATCATGTTAACATATATGTTAGGCAACGAAATAGATGGCACTGATGCACGCAGTGTTACAAGTTGTATTTTCAACTTGGGTCCACATTTAGAAAATATTTCTACTATTTCCTTCAATGTCATCAATTTTAATGGCTTCCATTCCATCTAACTTTCAAGCTGTAAATATATTCTAGTATTTGAAAATAAAATCAAAGTGATCCTTAAGGCCGGAGGCTGAAACTAGTTTGGTATGACAGCAAAATTAGTCTTCAGCTTATATGGTTCTAAATGCTCAATTCTAGGTCCCCAAATCCACACATAATTTAGCCGGAATTCTTTAATTAATAGAAACCAATGTGAGAATGTTGATTTGTCTCATACGAGACAATTTTTTTAAAAAAAATCTGTAAGCAAGCATTTAAATATCAGGAGATGTCATATAAAAATCTTCATTTGGGCTTCTGATAAGTCAAGGATTTTGAAATGCTTTCTTAGACCCGAGTGGGACTGTGAACAGGCGATACACACTTATACTCTCCTGTTTTTCTGAGTGCCTCTGGACACTTCTGGCTTTTGCTTGATGTCAATGGTTATTTAATCTACTGAAACATTTTAATCCATCCTTCCCTGTAGAAAATTAAACCTAAATTTAGAGGGGCTTTTCTAATGCAATCCAAGGCAAAAGGTATAATTCATTTTAAAGGTAATTTTGGGACTAGCTTAGAAGTGTGTAGACAGTATGACAAACATTTATGTAATTTCCTATGCTACTGTAGAAATGATAATACATAAGAAATATTAATTACTCTATGTCAGATGCTGTGGTTTACATATATTATCTCATTTAATTCTCACAAAACACCATAAAGTAGGTGCTAAATGCTATTATAGTTTAACAACCTGAACCTTAGCGAACTATGTAGATTGCCCAAGGTCACAAAGCTTTCAAGGGGTTGATCTGAGAAAATTCTTTTTCTAAAACCCACATTATTAACCTCTTACTCTCTTACTCTGACACACGTATTTTAAACTACTTTTTAATGTATTTTTAAATGTTTTAACATTGTAAATATAGACACTTAAAATGTATAACTATATACATATGTATATTTATATAAATAAGTATTTGTCCTCATACTGAATAAAGCGCTCCAGATAATCTCTGTCCCCCATGTCCCCTTTTAGGTCACAGAGGATCCTCTTTTTATGAATTACCCATCAAAGGGGTCAGGGGTTGGGTAGCATTCTTCCCAGTATTTTTTCTTCCCTATTGTAAATGAATTATGTATACACCCTGAAGTAATTAGCAAAGACGCTGTTGTTCAGCTGAATTTTAAACTAATTAATCTGACCTAATTCCTGTCAAAAATAATTAGGATAAAATATGTCCTCCCTAAGCAACTCTTTGAAGCTAAGATGCTAAAGTGCGGTATCTCCTGTGTGTGCACTGTTCTAAAATTCAGAGGGCTATTTATTTAAGGATTTTAGAGGAAATGCTGAAACGCTGCCTCATGAATTGCCACCTAGACATCACCTCTTCAGTTTTTACATCTGAATAAAAATGAGAAGCTAACTAACAACAGAGATTCTGACAAGAGCAATATCAATGACCCCTTAACCTATTGTGGTTTGCAATTAAAAACTAGTCTCAGCCTCTTTCAAAAGCCTTTCAAATGAAGATATGTGTCCCATTTCTCAGCCCATTCAATTTTCTTTTCTTTTTCTTTTTTTTTTTTAAAGATTGGCACCTGAACTAACAACTGTTGCCAATCTTCCTTTTTCTTTTTTCTTCTTCTCCCTGAAGACCCCAGTACACAGTTGTATATTCTAGTTGTAGAGCGCTGCCTCAGCATGGCCTGATGAGCGGTGCCATGTCCATGCTCAGGATCCGAACCAGTGAAACCCTGGGCCACCGAAGCAGAGGGCACGAACTCAACCACTCAACCACAGGGTCGGCCCCTCAATTTTCTTAATATAAAAGCTATTCAACTATCTTCTAACTTTCTCCCTCACTCCCTACCTGTCCCTTTCTAAGTTTTACATTTTAACATCCTGAGGGACCTAATGAATTGGGGAAATATCTCATGTAATAACCAAATCCTAAGCTGTATGTTTCTAGGAAGATAATTTAGGAAAAGTAAATAAGCAAGCTTTACCCACAGATGCAGTTCGTCAACAAGTTGAGAAGATCTCTGCTTGCAATGACTGTGGGTTGGAATAAGATGGTGTTTGCTATCAGTGGTTGCCTGGAGCCTTAACCCTGCCCTGTCATTCTACAACAGCCAATTCTGCATGTCCTCTAACCTTGCTCTCTGGTATATTAAGGAGTTCTGGGGAGAGGAGAGCCCTGTAGCACATATAGATCACAGCGCCAAGCAGTTCAGAGTGAATAATTTCCTTATTAAACCTATGAACCCTTCATGTTTCATAGTCCCCTCCCTCCCCAACCCCTTTCCAAGTTAGTTTCTAGGCAACCAATAAGCACTGAATCACATTAAGCTCTTTATTTCAAGGCTGCAGTTCAGGATTTTGCTGCATATTTGTTGGCTCATTTATGGAGACTGCAGCATAAAATTCATTAATTCTGTTTAATCTTCAGTACTTCAGTGATTTGGTTCTAAACCACATTACCTGTATCTGTTTTTTGTGTTTAAATGTCCCCGGTGCTGTGATGCTATTTTATATGTTGATTATGCCAAAGGTTCTGTGAGCTCTAATTGGGAATCACAGAAGGAGAATTTCCACAATTAAGTTCTTGGTGATCATTCAGCACTTTGAGGTAGCCTATTAGGAAATTAAAAATTTCAAAATCTCCCCTCTTGAATGGCTAACATGTCTATGGCTGACTTTTAATAAGAAAGAACATCCAGTTTAGGAATAGTCTGAAAATGTAACAAGCATTTGCAAAAGGTAGGATACTGTTTGCTTTAACAAATTAAGGTTTTGATGTGAAAGAGAGGCTTTTATTCCTTTATTGGTGTGAATTAAGGAATAGAGTTTGTAATTTCAAATTTTACCAAACACTATGTGAGAAGGAAGATTAATCTTTCAGCAGAACTATTCTCCGTTTTGAGTGTTGAATGTTTTGAGACATTCTCTCAAAAACTCTGAGCAACCCCTCGTGCTCTCTCTTTCTTCTCTTTCTCTCTCTCTCCCTCTCTCTCTTCTCTCTGTGTGTGCACATACATTTAGGTCCTCACAACAGAGCAAAACATAAATCAAATAATTTGTTCACTCTCTAGTTTCTTAAAACAACATAGTCATCGACATCATCTGACATGACGTCCGTGTGGTCTCCCACGTGTCTCTTTCTTCCCCCTCTGCCAATTGGATGTCAGTAACCACCAAACCTGGGGCCAAATTAGATGTCTCTGCAGAGCCTCCATCACCAGTGACCGCATGAGAGCGCTACCTCTTCAGACCTTGCAAGTAAAACTGCTATTAGTCTCTGAGAATTTGGGTGTTTGTGTTCCAACAGCTGATATTAGTTTAACTTATAAAAAGTTAAATCCCTTAGAAAGCCGCAATCCCTGTGATAGCATGACTTCAGTCAGTAGAACCACAAACACTCTCGAGTGCTGGCTACGCATCGTACACAGCAGTTTCCAAGGATTCAACGGTAATCAGGACAAGAGTGGGTGCTAACCCGATTCAGTTGTTAGTTGCAGGAAAAATAGACATAATTCAAACTATTGCAATGAATCCATTAATTATATGAATGTAAAGAAATGCAAAATAGAAATGGAGTGGCTATGGAGCACATAATACAGTAAGATCGAAACTACTCTAGTATTGACAAATATTATTTGTTTATTAATTATTATTTCCAAATGTTAGTTTGGACGCAAATGAGCCTGGATTTCACGTTACACTCAGGGAACTGAGTCCAGAGCAGACTGGTAGACTCAGTAGGTTAAACTGTTTCTTGAAATAGTTTGGTGTTTTTTTCCTATGAGCTATAAGGACACTTCGAAAACATTTCACTTAATCCTTCCTTCCACACATGAGGGGAAATGTCTTTTCCAAGCTAATAATACCATCTGCTTTAATAAATGGGATATTTAGTGTGTGCCAGGAACTATGCTATTCTCTATTTTGGACCAATATTTTTATTGTGAAATTTAGCATCCATAGAGATAAGTCTGCCATAGAAGATATATGGGTCAGTGAGTTATCACAAAAAGAAATCCATGTAATGCCTCTCAGGTCAAGAAATTAACAATTGCCTGCTCCCTAACAGTTGCTAAACAGCTCACTCTAGTTCCTGCTGTTTTCCTCACTACCTCCTTACCCCTTAGAGTCACGACTATTACCTCACTTTTCTTTTTTTTTTTTCTGCTTTATCTCCCCAAATCCCCCTATACACAGTTGCATATCTTAGTTGCAGGTCCTTCTAGTTGTGGGATGCGGGACGCCGCCTCAACGTGGCCTGATGAGCAGTGCCATGTCCGCGCCCAGGATCCGAACTCTGGGCCTCCACAGCGGAGCGCGCAAACTTAACCGCCAGCCATGGGGCCGACCCCTCTCATTTTTCTTTATAGTTTTAGTATATTCACATGCATACAAAAATGATGTTTTTTAAGTCTATTTTTAAGTTCAAATAAATGAAATCATAATAGTATGTATGCTTTTGTGTCTATCTTCTTTCACTCACCTCTGTATTTGTGATATTCATTCATGTTCTTGTTTGTAGCATTACTTGGGTCATTTTTATTCTATTCTAGAAATATGTTACACTTTACTCTACTGTATAAATATCCTAAATTGTACCCATTTTAGAATGAATGCATTTTGTTGTTTGACTGTTGTGGATAGTGCAGCTCTAAATTGTCTTGTACCTGTTTCTTGGCACAAGAGCATATGTTTCTATCTCCTAACTCTAAACTTTGTTTGGTGTTATATTATATCAGGTACTCATGCTTCTGTAGAATTAAAGATATTTTCTTTTGAAGAAAAAAGTTGGGGAGGACGGGCCAAGACAATGTAATAGAACCAGATATACTGAATTGGTTACGTGAATGCAGTCTCACAGATTTTTAGCTCAATATTTAATGGATTAAGCTGAGTTCCATCATGCATCATTGAAACAAATGAATAGAGAAAATAGATTATTACTGTCTTCTTTTAGGAATGTCATTATTCATTCTTTGCTTAACCTTTGGTAACATGGGTGAGATGCAGTGCCGCCTTCTTGCTCTAAAGTTTGGTTTTACCATTTTTATTGCATTATTTCTGTCCTTTTGTCGAGACAAGTTTTTCCCACATCATGGCATATGCTTTCCCTTTGACTGCAATGTTCTTATTGCAAAGCTTTGTGTGGCTGGCTCCTTTTCTTGTCATGATAGTTTCAACTCAAATCAGAAGTCTTCTCTGACCATCCTACCTGCCTCCAGTCACTCTCCATTACATTACCCTTTATAATTGCTTTTAGGGAATTCATCACTATCAATGGTTATCCTGTTTATGCTTTATTCTTATTTTTCTTTTCTGGTCCTTTCTTTCCCTGCCTTCCTGAAATATAAACACTAGAAATCTCATTTATTTTGTTGAGCAAGCTATCTTCAGTGTCTGGAACAATACCTGGTTCATAATAGCTGTTCAATAAACATCTAATGAATAAATGAAAGGAAGGATGGAGGGAGGAAGGACAAGGAATAAAGAGGCTATCCACATGATGCAAAAATTCTGTTATTCTGCATGACAGGGGTAAATGAGAGGAGGTTTGTGGACTCCGATCTCATAAGGAGTCTGCAAGCAATCCAAAATGTACCAAACCATTAAAGGTTAGAAAGAATCTGGGAGCCCAACATTTCCACACAGTGAGGCAGACTGAAAGCAACAAGAGAAACCAAAAGCTCAGGACAATGTGTGACCGTCATTCCAATTTTCTATATATATCTGTGCCAAGCTGTACTTGGGTTCCTAACTCTCTGACTAATGTTCATCTCAAAGCAAGAATCTGAATCAAAAGTGACCTCAGGGTTACCGGCCATGGAAACAGAGGAGGGAGAGTGTGGTCATTAGATGCTGTTGTCAAAGAACAAATGAGGGACAAAAAGAAGAAACCCAATAAGCAACAGTTTGGTATTCTCCCACATTCATTTGGAGGAAATTGGCTGACAGCCAAAGTTTAATGTGAGCAAGGCAATTGGGTAACCCTGGGAGAATGAATCGTCTTGGCAGGCTCTGCAAACTTGCTTGTGTCTATCACTATTGTAGTAAAAGACACAAAGGGTCAATATTTACAAGGGTCCATAAGGAAGTGTGGTAAGGAGTGGTCCTCAGGAAATTACAGGGCAGTAAGGCTCACAGTAGAGGTATAAATTCCAGGAGTTGACCAAACTGTTAGCAAAAAAATAAACGTATATTTGACACATAAAGAGAAGAGAGGCAAGTACTACTGTAGGTAGAGTCAATAGTAATAGCGTGTAATACTTGTGGTTATAGACAGGGAAAATGTTTAAATATCTGTAATGTCAAACTGCCGTATATTAACACTTAATAAAAAACGGTTTCTACTCATTTAAGCTGTTTCCCTTCCCCTCTAAGATGCCAACTTTAATTTTACCGTGTTAGTGAGCATGGGGAATGACTCATTTTGCAGACAAGTTGGCAAGAATATAAAGTAAGAAAAGGAGGGCATGAACTGTGTCCTATAGATAACAAATTCCTTTCCTAAAGTCATTGCTAAGGAAATAGTAAAATAGAACAACGCAGGAAGCCCAGGAAAATTATATGGGGGACTAGTCAATAGATTGCAGAGGGGAAAAAATGTGAGCATTTCTGAGCCAAAAAAAAAAAAATGACTTTGATGTGATGACTATGACACCTAAATAGAGCAGAGAATCTGGGACAGCAATGCACGCCTCTCGTTTGTGAGAGCTCAAAGGGGGAGAGTTGCGCTGAGTAATTTTGCTTGGCAATGAACTTAATACTGTCCTCTTCCCCCAAGTAAAACAAAATGCAAAATTAGTCTAGGTAACAGAGCTAGATCGTCTCCCTCCTAAAGCCGACTCAGCATTCCACAGCATTTCTATATCAAATTCCAAGAACTCTGATATAAAAAATGGAGTTCATTTTTCTTTTTTTTTTTTTTTTAAGAAGATTAGCCTTGAGCTAACTACTGCCAGTCCTCCTCTTTTTGCTGAGGAACCCTGAGGTAACATCCAAGCCCATCTTCCTCTACTTTCTATGTGGGATGCCTACCACAGCATGGCGTGCCAAGCAGTGCCATGTCCGCACCCGGGATCCGAACCAGCGAACCCCTGGCTAGTGAGAAGCAGAACGTTCGAACTTTGCTGCGCCACTGGGCCAGCCCCCTGGAGTTCATTTTTCTACCTTGCCAGAAGAGCTTCAGCTTCTCATTTCTCTTACCTTGTGGTTCACATGGTGAGGAGGTCCTGGATAGGTTGTCCCTGAGGCCCTAAACAACCCAAAAGAGTGATAATGGCATCCCAACCCTGACCTCTGTCTGTCCTAAGAACTGCCAAGCCCCGTGGGCCTTGAGGACTTTTCTATTTCCCCATCAATTGCTAGGAACAAAGGTGTGATTCTTTCACCTGAGTGTCTCTCAAGGATCCCAAGTGTATGATTTCACTAAAGTAGCACAGGAAATCCTCAACGCTAAGAGAAGGAGAAGCCAGTCTTAGCACAACCCTATGAAACATTTATTATTTTCTAGTCTGGGGATAGGCAACATTGAATGAAAATTCAGAGTTCCGGCTTCACTTAGAGGTAGTTCAGGTCAGAGAATCATAGAATTTCAGAGTCAAAAGGAATATTCCTGACTCTCTACTGTAACCTCCTCATCTTCCCACTGAAGATATTATGGCCCAGGGAGGAGAAGTGACTTATGTAATTTATTCCTTCATGCATTTGTGTAACATCTATTTACTGAGCGCCAACCACACATGTGCCAGGCACTTCATTGATGGGTATACAGAAAAAGTAGTGACTAAGACTTGATTCTGGCCCTCAGGAACTTGCCATCAGTTGAGTAGTTAAGATGAGTAAACTGAGAACGGTAGGTATTGCCATAGCACAAAAGAGAACTGTACACAGTGGTTAAAAGTGCAGATTTTAGATTGAGGCTAATTCAAACACAACACCACTACTCACATATTGTATGGCCTTAGGCAATGAGTTCACTTCACTATACTTCAGCTTTGTTTTCCAGGAAATGTTGATAACGTTAGCATTTATCCTATAGAGTTGCTTGATGATTAAATGAGAAAATATGCATACAGTGTTTAGTAAAATATTTAGTAATTAGTAACTGATCAATACATGTATTAGTAGTAGTAGTTGTAGTAGAGTAGTAGTATCATTGTCATTATTGTTTGTATTATTGTATTATTATTGGAATCCAGACCTAGAAGTTTAAAAGAAAGCTTCCCAGCAGTGGGATGGATGAGTAGGTCATGACTGTATTAAAGTTTAGGAAGAGTGTTCTGGCAAAAGGAATTAAATTATTTTCTGGGATTCTGGTTCTGGTTTCCTGGACTTTATCTCTGACTTTTTTGGGGCTTTCTGAATGCCAGCTTTTGGCCTGGGCCATAACTGCACTACACACACAACTCTAGGGGTACCTCTCATGCTCATGATGATCCTAGAGTTCTCTCTCACGTGTTCCAGTAAATGGCAGTGAAGTTCATGAGGAAGGTGCAGCTCTTTCTAATTCACACAAAGGTGTTGTTTCAATTGATAGTGTGGCTTTCTGGGGTATTTGTTCTTACCAACTAACCCAAACATGATGACTGTATGAAAACATTGTGTATATCACAATATGTAATATAAATGTAAGTGGAAAATTTTATATCTTCCACTATAGGCTGTAAGTGCTATGAAGTCTGGGATGTATGAGTTATCTATTGCTGAACAACAAATCACTCCAAAACTTAGCAATTAGAACAATGGTAATTATTGAATCTGCAGTTTGTGCAGGGCTCAGTGGGGATGACTTGCTCTGCTCCATATAGTGCCAGCTGGGGAGTCTTGACTGGATGTCGGGGATCCACTTTCAAGATGGCTCACTCACATGGCTGGCAAGTTGGTGACAGCTGTTGATAGTGAACTCAGCCAAAACTGAGGGCCTCATTTCCTGCTGACTGCTTATTTGGGCTTCCTTACAGCATGGCTGCCTCAGGGCAGTCAGACTCTTTACACAGTAGCTTAGGGCTCCTATGTGAGTGTCACAACAGAACCAGGTAGAAACTGTGTGGCTTTTTTGATCTAGCTTCATAAGTAAAATAACATTAGTTCTGGTATAGTTGCAAGCCCATGTAGATTCATGGAGACAGAAAATAGACCCTTACCTCTCTGTTGGAGAAATGTCAAAGTTACCTGATGAGAAGAGCTTGTGGGTGTGACCATAGTGAAACATACAATTTGCCAAAAATGCCATTCCTGTTTTGCCCACCACAGTGTCCAGCATAGTATCTGACACAACATTGGCACTTAATAAATATTTGCTCATTGAATGAATAAATTCAGTGAATGAAAATAAATGAATAAATCGATATTATTGCCCTAGCTCCTGCCCCTTTCCAAATTACACTCATTTTTAGTATAAAACTTGGCTCCTAGCTTGAAATTTACTCTTTAATCTGGGCATTTACATTTGTATGTCTACACTTGATATTGGAGCCTTCAACTCCTTTGGGAAATAAGGAAATGATTACAAAGAAAGATCAATAGGGCCTTTGAAGAGTATTAATTTGAATAAATGAGGTGGAATTTGATGGTAAAGATTTATCAAGTCATCAAAGAATATTATAAGAGAGGAAAATAGTTCTGAAGGAGGAAAATAATTGATGATGAACCAGTGTGGTTGCGATGAAGGACACCATGTGATGACAAGGGATCCGGCAGCTTCTGGAGGAACAGCAGCCAAAAGAAGCATCAGCGGAACTATGTTTAATTAATGAACAGTAGCAGAAGAGGGTGCTCTAAAAAGATTAGAGATAGCAATTGAGGCTGCGCCTCCTGGGAATTATAGGATGACTGAAGTACTTCTGTGTGTGATGTGATTAAAATAATCAACGAGAATGTTGAACATCGAATCATGAATTTAAAAGATTTAGTGTTCCTATCTAAAGCTGTAGCAAGCATCAAACAGTAATTTCTGATTAATCTTGGAGTATGGGGAAGATCACCAATGTAATGTCTGTTTTCAGAAGTCATAGTGGAAATGTCTTATCCTTTGTCCCTAGCAATCTGATATATTATTGTCCATCAAGATTTTAGCTCTGTGCCCTTCTTGTAAAACTTATTCAGAGCTGAAAATTGCAACTTGAATTGCGTAACTTAGCATAAATTACAGATTGTAAATTTCTCCTCAGTACCGTCTATAGTTATCATTTTTAATGAAAATAAAGAAAAGACTTTGTCCAATCCTGTTAGTAAATGGAAAACCTTCAAAATTCAGAATAGAAAAAAATAGAATGCTGCTGATTATGTCACTCTTGATCATTTCACCAATTTCAAGTGTTTCTTGGATTCTTCCAGAATGGCTGACATTTTCCCAGCTTTGAGTGAAGTTAAGGGAAAAGGAATTTGCTTTCTTTATTTCCTTCTGACCATCCTTTTCTAAATTTTTGTTATAGGAGAAGAGTCACACAGAGATTTAGCTATTAGGCTTCTAAGTGTCACGAATTAATAAGAGAAAAGTATCATCTCCATATCTTTGGACTGGACCAATCTGCCTACTGTCATGGTGGAAATGACTGATAATTATATTATTGATTTTTTGTCCTTAGTTCACTTACTACAATAAATACATGATGTAGCTCAATGAGTTTGATGGAAAACATGCTTAAGTATGTGATGAAATTTCTATTTAGTTACGTATTAATTGTATAGGATTTGGACGTTGTAATGATATCACTGGCTTTAAATAATACTTACGGGGGCCAGCCTGTGGTGTAGCAGTTGAGTCGCACGCTCCCCTTCAGTGGCCCGGGGTCCACTGGTTAGGCTCCCGGGCTTTCCCTACGCAGTGCTTGTCAAGCCATGCTGTGGTAGGCATCCCACATATAAAATAGAGGAAGATGGGCACAGATGTTAGATCAGGGCCAATCTTCCTCAGCAAAAAGAGGAGGATTGGTGGCAGATGTTACTTCAGAGCTAATCTTCCTCTAAAAAAAAAAAAAGATACTTAGAATATTCTTCATTAGCTTCAGATTTGCTATGAGAGATTTAAAATATAATATGTTCTAAATTCAATGGCTGAGTAGTCAAAGAATTATTTAAAAGTTTTCTCATATACTTTAAATCATACTTGAATTGATGTTCTTGCTAAGTAGAAAGTTAATTCGTGTTTGTTGTGTATAAAGAAATTGGAATTCAAAAGTAAATGTATGTTTTCATTGGCATAATTCAGACTCTTGCATTAAGGTATTTGAAGCTGGCTGGGTCATGAGTTTAGTGGCGGAGATTCCAGATATGGTAAATATGGTAGACCCTTACAACATATCGAAACACTGCATACAAATACCCCTACTATCTCTTCAGAATGACACCAAACATTACCACATAGTTTGTGAAGGTGATCATATAAGAGGGACACAAAAATTCAGATGCAGCTGTGGCTACACAGTGAGACACTGACCCACCAATGTAAAGTTTCTCTTCTTTATTCTCACTAGCTCCTCACTTCCCACCACCACCATTGATTATAATCCTAATCATCACCTGTAACTAGATGTTTACTTGTGCATTAATGTGCTTACCATCTTTCTCCCTCACATGTATGGGAGTTCACTGATGGAAGACTGTGGGTAATTTGTGTTTCTCTCAATTCCCTGTGCTTAGTCCAGGACATTGCATATAGTAGGCACTTCAGTTAATTTTTATTAAAGGACTAAAGCTGCCATTTTGGGAAAAGGATTTCTCATTTAACCATAATCAGAGAAGCACCAGGATCAGTCCCAAGCATAGATTTCAAGGCCTCAATTTGTACTCAAATGTATGTGAAGTCACCAGCCCTGCCTTCTCTCTGGTGACAGTCATATGAGTTTAATTTAGGATCTGTTCTCTTCATACCTGTCCCACAGAGATGTTGCTTCTTTAGGTAGGCTTCATATCTCAAGGTGACGCCCATGCTGAAAAGTCCTTGATAGAGTCTTGAGGCATCTGGTGGAAAAGTATGACTAAAATCTAGCAAAAAAAATAAAACCTAGCAAACCATCTCATCTTTCAGGTAGTGGCACATAAAGAGTAAAGAAAGAACATTTGGTTCTACCAGGCTGTCAGTCAAAAAGAAGGAAAATGGCTTTCTCTGTTCACTATTTTTCTTTCTTTAGAGACTTCTGACTAAGGTAAGACTAGCTGCACCATTGCTTGATTGTGAGTTACTTTTCATGCCCCTGTGCATGTCCTACAGCATCTTGTGTGGCACGTTGTCCATTGAAGGCCTTCAATAATGTCTGTTGACTTGATTCAGCAACTCTTTTTAGTCATTTGATGGCAGGTGGTGGTGGAGATGGAGGAAAAAAGGAGTAATGGAGTTAGAGTTTCCGCTGTGCAACCTTGAGGATTTCGTGCTGACAGTAGCACTTTTGAGCTCTGTAATCTTGGTTGAGTTGCTTGAACTCTCAAAATCTTAGTTTCTTCATTTACAATATAAGATTGTTGTGTTTGACAACATGATGGAATCTTTGCAAAACTCTTAGAACAGTGCCAGCAGAGTGTATGAGCATGTATACTCACCCTCCCACAAATAATAAATGCATATTTATTAGCAAATGCAAAATAAAATTTAACCCTCCAAAATAATCTCCTAAAACTTCACAAACTGTCAAAACCAATATGATCATAGTACACTAAACTGCCCCATGACTTTAACATAAAAAGGCCAAATATCAGATCTGGTTTGATCCGAGTCACAAGAAGGTTTACCAATGACATTAAGAGAAAGATCCAAATCAGAGCCCCTTGTTTCCTGTAATGCAGTCTTACTTATCCTGAATAGCACTGTGGAAAGACACTAGCCTATTTGGCAGCGCTCAGGACTTTGTCTTAAAAGGGTGCTTTAAAAATGTCTTTTTAGCAATACACATAACACGAGAGAAGGTGAGACTCTCACAAGCTTAGCAGGAGAAATAGATCAGAAACTTTTTTTTCTAAATAAAGATCTTATTTTCATGGCGCCTGGTCTCTCTGACCTAAATTGCAGTAATTCAGTGTGTGTGAAATTACCTTTTCTAGGACGGGAAGATCATAGCAAAAAAAAGGGAAAAAAATGATGAGAGAAAGAGAAAAGAATATACACTACAGGCAAAAGAACAGGCTGCCTGACAAAGAGGCTGGGACTAATAAGAAATGAAATAGTCATAACAAGGAGAACTTAGACAGGTAGCTACTAATAAGAAGGATGAGCAGTTATCTCCATTGGCAGCCACGTTTAGGGGGTCAGGAGGTCTTCTAAGAACCAAAATAAAATGATGTTGAGGCCAAAGAATGGCATCTAATTGAGTCCTCTATTTCTGGGGTTTGTTTTATTAAACTTTTTTATCACTCTCAAGTTCATGGTGATGGCAAAGCAGATTTATTTCTGTAATTAAATGGATTGTTATTTACCAGCAGAAATAAAGCTGGCATAAAAAACACACAATCAGTAACATGTTTCAGACTTTATGAATTATTACTTAGGGTTGATGAATGGGATCATTATTTCTTTCAGTACAGGTTGGCGAATTGTGTCTCAGGTCTGAATGCTGGAGGCAGATCAGTAAAGGCCAGTTACCAGTAATTCATGACCATTCATAGTTCTTGTTTTTCTCCCTCACCCCTTGGCTTTAGAATAAGTCATAAAAATATCACAAAATATAATCTTTTCATAGTGCTGTGGTCAGCACTTGAACAATGTGAGCTACAGTCATAATATTATCACTGGCAGGTGTTATATTGTGGGTTGGATTTTGTAAACCAGGATTTGATGTGTGGGAGCTTCCAGCTTGGTGTTAGAGCTCCACATGTTAAGGGTGGGTGGTATATGAACAGACAGGTTCTAGATGAGTCAGCCTGATACAAGCCTGGCATTTGTGTATGGTTGAGGAAACTTGTCGAAGAAAATAATGACTTGAAAACTCTAGTGCTCAAGGATCTCAGGATTATTACATCTAGAAGGATCTCTAATTGAGCTGAAAAGTATTATGAAATAGACTGCGGTCTTCATGGCAGGAAAGGGTGATCAAACAGAAGTGCTGGGTCCAGCAGCCACAATAAATCCCTGCTGAGGTTTTACAGTTCACGTACATCTTTGGAGGATATGTTTAAATGATACTGCTCATGAAATCTACCCAGATTGACCAAATTCAGCTTAAGGATGAAGGATAAAAAAACATTCAGTTTTCAGTTGGGAAAGTTTACTAAGCCTCTAGCAAATTGTGTGTAGAATAAGATCAAATATCTCTCTTCCTTTTTTGTAAGAGCTGTAAACCAGTGGGAGTAAGCCTTTTGAGCTTTATATACAAAGAAGAGTGAAGATAAGAACAGACTTGTTGCTAATACAGTAAATTTGCCAATATAATCTCCATATCAGTCAAGGTGGGTATGTATGATTGTGCTGTGTTAAAAAACATCCTCCAAATCTCAGAGGCACAAAACAACAAATGTCTTTCTCAGGTTATATATCTGTCTTGGGTCAGTGGGAGTGTCTCCTTCTCATTGTCTTCACTAAGGGACAAAAGTTGATGGACCCTCCACTATTTGCAATATCATTTGTCACCTTCTCAGGTGCAAGGAAAGGTGAAGAATTGTGTGCCACCTCATAAAAACTCCTGCTCATCTGTTTTAAGTGCAAGCAAGTCACCTGCAGGCCCAACTTCAAGTACAATATGACGGTAAATCCAGAGTGAAGAAAAGTGGAAATACTTGGCAAACAGCCATAGTGACTACCACAGCTTGAGACTCATCTTTCCTTGACTAACAATGTTCCTCTGGAAATATATTTTACTATTGCCCATTCTTCCCCTTTTTCTCCCTTACTATTTGAAGTTATCCCAGAAAGCATCCCTCGATTGGATGAAAGCTATGGTTTCAGAAGCATTGAGTTTTGGTGTTAGAGAGATCTTACAGAATATGAATATTTGATCCATCCTCTCATTATATAGATAAAATCAATGAAGACAGGGGAGAAGAGCCAAGATGGCGCCGTGAGTAGTCCTCTTTGTCTCTCGCCCTTCGAGTCTACAATTATTTGGACACTTATCGCTTGACAAAGGATATCCAGACAGCATCTCAGGACGTCTGAGACACCCACGCGACTATACATCGGAAGGCGGATGGACTTTCCTCCGGGAG